>NC_057743.1:9708840-9745264 GCF_004010195.1 Chiloscyllium plagiosum | reverse complement strand
TATAGTTCCCTGGCTTGTCCTTACCACCCTTCTTAAACCGTGGCACCACATTAGCCAACCTCCAGTCTTCCAGCACTTCACCTGTGACTATCGATGATACAAATATCTCAGCAAGAGGCCCAGCAATCACTTCTCTAGCTTCCCACAAAGTTCTAGGGTATACCTAGGGTTTTATCCACCTTTACCCGTTTCAAGACATCCAGTACTTGCTCCTCTGTAATATGGACATTTTGCATGATGTCACCATCTATTTCCCTACAGTCCATATCTTCCATATCCTTTTCCACAGTAAATACTGATGCAAAATACTCATTTAGTATCTCCCCCATTTATCTTGAGATCATCATACAGTTTTACAAGACATTTCCCTCCAGTAGATAGAAGGTTGTTCTGTACTACTATCCAGGAATGGTTTTAGGATCACATGACAATATAATGGCGATTTGTTCACTCTATTGACTTTCATCTGTCCAAGGACTGAAAAAGAACCTATTACCTGTAAAATAACTAAGGGTTTTTAAATGAGATTTGTGAGCCAAAGCATTTGGTCAGGCCCCAAAAATAACCATACATTTAATCTCTGCATTGCGTAGCTGTCAGGGATGATATAGCACAAGACAAATTGTTGCAGACAGACTCTCGGAAGGGGTGGTGAAACCTTTTTCAAAATGTCCGTTTCACCAATCGATTGCCATGGATTAACTAGGATGGTTGACACACACTGATGCACCAATCCTAGCTGCAGTTTGTTAAATGATTTGTAATCCTATTCAGCCAAGTCGACGGATTTAATAACATTTGCAATGATGAAAGAACGGTTCTATATTCTTTCCATCTTGTTGTTCATTGTTTCTGAAATATTCTGGGAATCTTCACAATGAATGTCAACACAGGAACCTTGGTGATTCTGTATCCTCAGAAACATCGAGACACATAGGTGCAGGAGTAGACCATTCGGCCCTTCGAGCCTGCACCAACATTCAATACGATCATGACTGATCATGCAATCTCATTATCCTATTCCCACCCTCTCCCCATACCCTTTGATCTCTTTAGCTGCAAGGGCCATGTCCAGTTCCCTTTTGAATAATCTAATGAACTGGCCCCAACAGCTTCCTGTGGGAGAGAATTCCACAGGTTCACAACTCTCTGAGTGAAGAAATTCTTACACATCTCAGTCCTGAATGGCTTCTCCCTTATTTTAGACGGTGATCCCCTAGTTCTGGACTTCCGCAACATCGGGAACATTCTTTCTGCATTGAGCCTGTCCAGTCCCAGCAGGATTTTGTATGATTCCATGCAATTCCCCCCTCATGCTTCTAAATTCCAGTCAGTACAAATCCTTCCACCATGTCTGAGCCTCTGACTGTCTCAGGCCTATTTTGACAGCTTGGTTCCGAATGGATTGAACGTACCGGGCAGACTCTGAGCGGAATTCTCTATTCATCCTGCAGCCCACCTATGGGAAGATTGAGAGACAAATCACTTCTCTGATTGTTTCTTTTTATGAAATAAACGGTGGAATGCAGGGAGAAAGTATGCTTCTAATTAGGTCCTACTTCTTACATTAGAGCCCTCATACATTTTCAAAGAGCACAATAATCCCAACAAAGACTTTACTGCTGCTGATATGCCTGATGGGATCTCCAGAATTTCCTCTTGGGTGTAAGACTCTGAAAGGGTTAATACTCCGTAGATTAAAAACCATGAGTTATTTTATAGGCAATAACTGTCTTTCAATTGAAAATACACAAAAAGGTCAATAGGGTGAATAAATCTCCATTACATCATCATGTGATCCCAAACTCTACCCTCCCCTGTCCTACCTAGCCCAGGAAAGTGCTACATAACAACCTTCTTTCCCCTGGAGTGAAATTCTTTTGTAAAAATTGTGCGATAATCTCAAAATAAGATTCTGAAGATGGACTTCGAGACAGCAGAATGATTGCTTCAAACTGTACATTCATTTATTTGTCAGAAGTGAGCTAAGAACACAGCACTGTGGCTCAGTGGTTAGCACTGCTTCCTCACAGTGCTGGGAACCCAGGCTCGATTTCACCCTCAGGTGACTATCTGTGTGGAGTTTGCACATTCTCCCTGTGTCTGCGTGGGTTTCCTCCGAGTGCTCCAGTTTCCTCCCACAATCCAAAGATGTGCAGCTTAGGTGGATTGGCCATGCTAAATTTCCCATAGTGTCCAAGGATATGTAGGCTAGGTGCATTAGTCAGAGGAAATGTAAAGCAATAGGTGGGATAATCTTCAGAGGGTTGGTGTGGACTTGTTAGGCCAAAATAGTCTATTTCCACACTGTAGGGATTCTATGAACATAAAATTGAGAAGGAGGAGTAGGCCATTCAGCCCCTCAATGTCATGTGGGCATAGTGGAAGGACAGCTTAGGATTTGAAAGGAATAAGACCTACCATCCAGGTCCTGCTCATAACCTTAGTTATATCACTGCCACATCTACTTCGTTGTTATCATGTGATATACTATGTCTTGTTTAAGACAAGAGTTTAGTCTCTTTAGACCAATATCACACCAGACAATATCGATCCCATAGTTCCCTACCCTAAAAGAGAATGGTGGTGGTGAAGCTGACCCCATGGAGAGTAATACTCGAGACAACCTTATACAACATGGTGAGCACCGGTATGGATTCCCCATTTAGCTGCCTCAGACCATGTGTTAGCAGTGACAGTAGTCTGAAGATCTCTTTAGACACAGATTGAAAATTCCTGCTCATTCAGATAGTCAGTTGCAAGAAGAGCCATACATTCAGAAATCCTCCAGAAGACAAACTTGTGTCAAGCTTCAACAAGGCAAAATGGTAAAAGCATCTTAGCACCGGTAAGAGACACACTACAGCAGGAGAGTTCGGAACGCCTTAGAGTTGAAGTATAAGTCATTCCAAGCCAGTGGCAGATAGCATTGGATGGCAGTGATTCAAAAAGAACTAAAAGAACAAAAGAGAAGTGCAGCACAGGAACAGGCCCTTCGGTCCTTTATGCCTGTGCTGATCATCATGCCCTAACTAAACTATAAAACAAACCTGCCCTTTCTGTATCCCGCTATTTCCTCCCTATTCATGTAACCATCCAGATGCCTCTTAAATGTCGCCAATGTGCCTGTTTCCACCACCTGCTCTGGCAGTGTGTTCCAAGCTCCTTCCACTCTCTGTGTGAAAAACCTCCCTCGCACATCCCCCTTAAACTTTCCCCCTCTCACCATGAACCTGTGCCTCCTTGTAATTGAAACTTCAATCCTGGGAATTAGCTTCTGACTATCCACCCTATCTATGACTCTCGTAATTGTGTAGGCCTCTATCAGGCCTCCTCTCAGCCGTTGTCTTTCCAGTGAAAACAATCTGAGTCTTTTTAACCTTTCCTCATAGCCAAAGCCCTCGAGACCAGGCATCGTCCTGGTGAACATCCACTGCACCCTCTCCAAAGCTTCCACATCCTTCTGGTAGTGTAGTGACCAAAATTGCACACAATACTCCATATGTGGCCTAACAAGGGTTTTATATAGCTGCAACATGGTTTGCTATCTCCATGCCTAGATCGATGAAGGTAAGCATGCCATATGCCTTCTTCATCACCTTGGGCAGCTGTGTTGCCACTTCTGGGGAACTGTGGACCTGCATGCCCTGATCCATCTGTACGTTAAATGTTTCTAAGAGTTCTGCCATTTACAGTCATATTCACACCTACGTTTGATCCTCCAAAATGCATCACCTCACATTTGGCTTGATTAAATTCCATCTGCAATTTCTGTGCCCAAGTCGCCAATCTATATCCTGTCGTATCCTTTTGCAGTCATCAGCAACTCCATCAATCCCTGAGTCACCTAAATTGATAGGAACAATTCCAAGACAGGGTTTCGCCGGAGAGCGCGCTGATATCAGAATCTCCAATAGGTAAAAGTGACAGGTGAGAGAAAACTTTTAAAATGGTGCTGGATTGCAGACTGGGAAATTTGAAAGTTAACAAAAGTATTTACACTTCGAATTGAGCACCCTGACCACAGCAAAACACTTGAGACATGGCTGCAAGTAAGGAAAATAAGCATCACGGTAGAAATTTAAATCAAGTTTGCAGACACAGGGAATTCACAAAATCAGTAATAAAGTGGTAAAGTGGCATTCTAGAATGCTAAGCAGGCAAGGTCTGATAGAAGTAGGACATTTAGAAAAATGCATTATTCCAGCCACAGAGTAAGTCAGAAATCTATTATTAAAGATGTGGTAAAAACTGGAGGAGTTAACTGAAACCACAGACAGTGAGAATCATCCATGAAAAAGCAATTAAAGATTTGACGATGATTATTAGACACACAGATAACAGACAACTGCCAGAGGGAACAAAAAACAATAGTTGGGATTATTATGAATGATTGACCACAGGGGTCTTGAGTACGGGTTCATCGTTTAATCAAATTATTGCAGGGAGAATCCATCCTAGAGTAGCTGGAATAGAACTTTGCCGATTACAAGAAATTCAGCTATTTTATGGACCTTTGGTTACATAGACACATATTTGAATTCTAATCTTGTCAGTACATATTCATGCAATAAACAGATGTCTCCAGTCTGAGCTAGATATCTTCATTCACACAAGCAAGGGCTGCTGAGCTCCCTCTGGCACTGTTGAGTGTCTGTTTATCCCCATTCTATCTCCTTATCCAGTTAATCTCTCATGATTCCTAAGGCCTTCCCATTGATCATAGAATCCCAACAGAGTAGAAACAGGCCATGTGGCTCAACAAGTCGACACCGACCCTCCAATGAGTATCCCATCCAGACCCATTCCCCTAACCTATTACTCTATATTTATCGACGTTTCGGGCATTAGCCCTTCTTCAGGACGGCTAATGCCCGAAACGTCGATTCTCCTGTTCCCTAGATGCTGCCTGACCTGCTGCACTTCTCCAGCAACACATTTCCATCTCTGATCTCCAGCATCTGCAGACCTCATTTTCTCTTCACTCTATATTTATCCCTGACTAATCCACCTAGCCTACACATCGCTGAACACTATGGACAATCTAGCATGACCAATTCACCTAAACTGCACATTTTTGGATTGTGGGAGGAAACCGGAGCAGCCGAAAGAAACCCAAACAGTCAGTCGTCAAGGCTAGAATCGAACCCGGGTTCCTGGTGCTGTGAGGCAGCAGAGCTAACCACTGAGCCACCATGCTGCCCTTGTTGTGTACTGGGTTTTGTCTGGAGAATTCTGCTCCCCTGGTTTTGCTCAGTGAACATAAAAAGCCCTACTGAACTCTTAGCTCGAGCTGTACATCAATATCAAAGCTACAGCCAGTGGGAGGAAGAGGAAGAACCAATTTCAGGAATGGGCCAAATAAAACATACAGAACTGCATATCCTGGAGCAAACAATTCATAAGATACAAAATAGCTTCCAAATTAGGTACTAGAAGCTGAACAAGTAAATACACTTCCATATACAATTGGGAATATGTTACCAATGAGCTCTAGAAATTAGTGGAATAACACAATAATATTGATAAAAATTTTCAATACAACATGGTGGTTTACAATGAGGATTCACATATCACAAGCTCTGTTTTGATATGAACTTGTCTGCAGAATTGCTCATCATGCATTTGGCGGTACCAGCCACTTTTACCTCATGGCATATTTGCTACTGAATACAAGCTACACTGACGTAACTGACATTGTCACAGTTGCCATGAGGAGGATTTGGATGGTTAATTTTACTCTTTCAAGATCTTAAGGCGTGCCTCAGTAATAACTCTGTCAGATTCACACATCCTTATACAACAGCTGCCAATAGTGGTGACTCCTCATCTGACATCTCTCGAGCTTCAATTGCCTGCACCATCCCAGAGGAGATTCTCTCCATGTGTAATTAGGTTGAGGTACACAGATTGGATTTTAGTAATCTTGCAATGCTGATGTTGTTTGACCAATGGGGCACATGCTCTTTCTCTTCATTAGTGGAGTCTTGCTACATCTTTACAAAACACTGGTAAGACCATACCTAGAACACTGCTCACACTTTCAGTTTCCTGAGGGAAGGATATACTTGAATTGAATACAGCTCAGAGAAGGTTGAACTTGGCTGATTCTTGGGATGAAGGGATTGTGCTTTAAGGAAAGCTTCAACAGGTGGAGTTTATACTCACTGGAGATTATAGAAATGATCGCATTGAAAGGTAAAATATTCTGAGAGGGTATTGACAGGGTGGATGCTGAGAGGCTATTTCCTTTTGTGGGGGCATTTGGATCTAGGGGGGCACATTTTAAAAATGAAGGGTCATCCATCAAAGACAGAGATGAGAAAGGTTCTCAAAGGACTGGTAGTTTTTGAAATTATCTTTAACAGCGGCTGTGGAGGTTAGATCATTGAATATACTTGTGGCCCACTGAGTCAGAATTTTGATTACAACAGACTCAGTAGATATAATGGGCAGACACGAAAGTGCTATATTTTAAAATTCATTTGTGACACGTGGGGTCACCGGCTGGTCAGCATTGATAGCCCTTGTAAAGGTGTTAGTGAGCTGCATTCTTGAATTGCTGCAGTTCACTTGCTGTGAGTTGATCCACAATGCCAGTAGGAAGGGAAGTGAAGGATTTTGACCCAATGACTGTGAAGGAACTGCAATATATTTCCAAGTCAGGATGGTGAGTGGCTTTGAGGGGAACAACTTGCAGGGGCTGGTGTTCGCAGGTACCTGCTGCCCTTGTCCTTCTAGATGGAAGTGGTCATGCGTTTGAAAGGTTCTAAGGAACTTTGGTGAATATCTGCAGTACATCTTGTAGATAGCACACACTGCTGCTACTGACTGTCAGTGGTGGAAGCTTTGAATGTTTGTAAATGTAGTTTCAATTAAGAGGATTGCTTTGTCCTGGATGGTGTCAAACTTCTTGAGTGTTGTTGGAGCTCCAGTCATCCAGGCATCTCAGATCCACCATGACCTTAATGAATGAAGGAGGAGACATGATGGGCTGAATGGCTTACTTGTGCTCCGCGGAGAAAGTGAGGTCTGCAGATGCTGGAGATCAGAGATGGAAATGTGTTGCTGGAAAAGCGCAGCAGGTCAGGCAGCATCTAGGGAACAGGAGATTCCTGAAGAAGGGCTAATGCCCGAAACGTCGATTCTCCTGTTCCCTAGATGCTGCCTGACCTGCTGCGCTTCCAGCAACACATTTCCATAATTGTGCTCCGCTCCTATTATTGTGATTTTATGATCTAACAACCTTCTTCTTGATAGAGGCAGCTCACCCATTGCAATACCTGCTATTTCCCATGAGTGGATAGGAATTTGGCACATTGTAAACAGTGTACCGTTGGGATAGGCTGATGTGAAGAGGGATTGTCAGCACCAGCAGTCACTCGAGAAGTTTCTGAAAGCTGATTCCACCAGCTGGTTGGTCGTTCAGCTCTCTGCAGTAAAAAGAGCAATAGCCTACACCACCAGTTCCAAGTATCCTGCTGGATTTCAGCAAACTCTAGCTTCTCCCCCCTCTCCCTATAGTTCAAACCTTTCAGTCCCAGCGACGTTCTAGTAAATCTTTTCTGCATCCTATCAAGTTTAACAGCATCCTTCCTATACAGGGGCAACCAGAATTGCACACAATATTCCAAAAGTGGCCTCAACAATGTCATGTATAGTCACAACATGATGTCTCAACTCCTATACTCAATGTTATGACCAAAGTGGGATGGACATGTAACGATCTGCCAGAGGAAGTGGTAGAGATGGGTACAACTACAAAGCAGCTGGATGGGTATATGAATAGGAAGGGCTTAGAAGGAGATGGGTCAAATGCTGGCAAATGGGCATAGGTCAGGTTGGGCTATCTAGTCAATGTGGATGAATTGGACTGAAGGGTTTGTTTCTGTGCTATAGGACTCTATGACTATTTACCTTGGAGCTCTAAGCCATGCTGCAAACTGAGCACAAGGAGCAAGTTTTGCACTTCCAGATGTTTATTCCTATATTCAGGAATGAGCTTTGCTATCAATCTTGCAGGTGGACCACTGGTTTGCATTTGCAAAGTGTTTGAGGTCTATGTTTACGCCCAATATCATAGACAATGTAATCCCACCTTTTGTGCTTCCTGCCTACAATCCTGGAGACTGGCAGATCATCTAACAGCTGAGAAATGAATGGGGCATCTTCCAGTTGTGTGTGAAGCATACACGTTCTGACTTCAGGATGGGGTTGGAGATCATTAAGTGAAAGTCTCCCACAGAATAGCAACGGAGCTAATATTGCCATGTGTAATAATGTGAAGGAGGGAATGTTGGATCAATCTTGCTCCTATTTTCATTTTCATTGACGTCACTGAGGTTGTGTCCACAAACACCCACTTGGAGGTAAAGTTCTGTTGGTGGCCAACACAAGTGGTCATCTCCACTATTTACCTTTCCGAAAGGCACCATCTATTGCATTTAAGGTTGGGGGGGGGTGGGGAGCTCAAAGCAGATGTGACGGGCAAATGTTTACACAGAGAGTGGTAGGCGTTTGGAACTCACTGCCGGGGTGGTGGTGGAGACAAATACGATAGGAGCATTTAATGGGCTTTTAGATAAACACATGAATAAACAAGGAATGGAGGGATATGGTCCAAAGGCAGGCAGAAGGCATTGGTTTAATTTGGTGTCATTGTTTGGCACAATATCATGAGCCATGTGTGTTCTATGCTATGTTCTACATCCTAATGCAATCCGCCTGACTAACTGGGTTGACCTTTACTACACCCAAGATAGGAATAGTTAGCTGTGTTAATACATCACTGGTAAACAACTGTAAATTATGAATATATGTTTTGCAAAGCTGTATGAGTGAAATGGATGAAGACTAGTTGTGCCAGAAGAATTTGAATCCTGTTCCAGAAAATTGAGCCCATAATTGAAACTGATACTTGGTTGTAGGGCTGAGGGAGTGTTGCACTGAGGGAGGTCCTGTCTAATGGATAAGGTGTTGAATCAGGGTTGAGTCTGCTTTCCCATCAGAGAGTTAAACAAACCTCTTGCTTGATTTAATAAAAGAGAAAGCAAGCTGCCTTTGGTTTTCTGAGACATGCTTTTCCCTCAGCCAACATCACTAATCCAGCAGGCTATCATGCTCTTGGTCAGCATTTGGGATCTTGCTGTGCAGAAATCCGCCACTGTGTTTCCTCCGGTGCAACAGTCGTCACAAATCAAAAGTATTTCATTGGTTGTCGAGTGATGACAAGAGTTGTAAATGCTTTTATCTCTTGGATTAATGGAGGAGAACAACATTGTAACAGAAATGACAAATCAAGCAGCATTGTGATAATCGTGCCAACAGCTCTGATCAGCTAGATGGAGCAGGTTACTAGATGGATGACAACAGACTTCCCATGTGTGCTCCACACAACAAGTTTAAATGAATCAGGGAGTCACAGGGGAAGCATTTGTAAAGATAGATGGAAGCAAAACCCAATCTGTGTGACATTTAACCAAACAAACAACTCCCTGCAGTCAAATGACTTGGATAGCCTTCAGTACTAGAATACTGAATGCGCAAAGCTGAGAGCCTGCGCATTGTGAGGTCAGCAGTGAAAGCAACAATCAAATGAACAAGAGGCAGAGGTCAGACCCTCTGACTGTGAATAGATTAGGTACAGTCATGAGCAGGTCACTTAGAAAAGAATGAATCTTCAGCACATGTGACTGGAAAGCTTCAACAGGAATTGAGTTTTCTTGCTTATATTTCCTTTCCTTGCAGCACAGGATGCTTGAGATTAAAACTGATGTCAAAAAAAATCTCACATTCAGTCTGTGAGCAGTGTATACAGCTAATGTATTTGTTCCCTGAGTGATGCTGTTTGCTTACTGTTCAGACACTATGGCTCAAGGAACTTGCAAGGTTTTTGGGCATCTAGGAGTAAAACTGGTGAATGGAGATGGACTAGGAGAAAATGAGGGCTGCAGATGCTGAAAATCAGAGTCAAAACATGCAACACTGGAAAAGCACAGCCGGTCAGGCAGCACCCGAGGATCAGGTCGAGTCAACGTTTCGAGCATAAGCTCTTCATCAGCATGGGACACTCTGGATGGGACACTTCTACAGCCAATTGCCCGCCTCATGATAGGAGTCACATGGGGAATGATTTCCAGATCCATCCCCTCTGACACTGGCGATGCAGAAGGAGATATTATGAACAGGATGACATTGTCCATCATTTGCGAAGTGATGTTGTTTAATAATGATGTTTTAAAGCACAGTTTATTCAAGCAAGTTAAAACAGGGATTTTCAAACAATGCTAACAAATCTGTTTTGTGTTTTAATGTGCCCAAACCACTCACCATCCCGACTTGAATATATCACCATTTCTTCACTGTGGCCAGGCCAACATCCTGGAACTAGCTCTCTAACTGCATTGTGAGTGTCCCACAGCCTCAGCACTGCAGTGGTTCAAGAAGGCAGCTCACCACCCATTTCTCATGGTGAATTCGAGATGGACAATGAATACTGGCCTAGCCAGTGACACCTGTATCCCCTGAACAAAAGGAAATAAAATCTGTGTTGGAGAACCACTGGTCACAGGTATTTAGCAAAAGGTCTGTTGAACCCTCTCTTTCTAAGGTTAAAATGTAATACACAAAGAACGTAGAGTCACTTCATTAAGTAGTGAGGTGATTGAACACAGAACTCTCTGTGAGAAACAAAGCTCACTCACTTCAATAATTTCAATCCGAGACAAGATCTGAATCAGTAGTGTCATTTATTTTACCCTTGCGAGAAGGTGCGGTGTCCACTGTCTACAAGGCAGGGACACACACACTGAATTCAACGAATTAGGGATATTTATGTAATTTGGTTCCTTTTTTTTATCCCATTGCTCCTCCCCTTTTATATCTTCCACTTCTCTAAGACCGGCACCCATTACTCCTGTTTATCTCTGGCCTTATCTGGCCTTGTCTGTGACAAAATGGTTATTTCTGGCCTCACAAGGCCGTTTGACCACATCCTGCTGTGGCCCATTGTTAGGTATTATCCTTTCTTCACCATTATCTACTCCCTCCATCTGTGCTTTCCCCAACCATCCTGATCCTTATGACCTTTTAATTGGGGTTTGTTCCTGTATTTCTGTAAAAGTGGGAAACAGATGCTTATAACTACTGTTTGTGCAAGCATATCTGGCTTAACCGACATCCTCACAGCACCTTATCTATTTGTCTGTAACATCTACCATTGTTTTGCAGTCACGTTTCATTCTTGCATACAATTTTAGCTAATACAAAAACAATTATGTATTTCCTCCACATAGTTTGCATTCTTGTTGACTCAGCTCTTAGTTGAAACAATTACACACTGGTGTGAGTTCATTTACCTTGCATAAGTAATTATAATTGCAGAAGTAACACTACTTTTCCTATATCCCCACACCTCTAGACACAGTCCTGTTGCTTTTAAAAAAATCTATAAGGGCTTTTGTAGAAGTCAAGATGTTTGAAATGACATTAGCAAAAGTTCTAAAACTTTGTTCACTGAAATTTGACCAAATTTAACCAATATACTTTGCAAGGCCAAACTTGACCAAATTTAACCAATATACTTTGCAAGGCCAAACAGGTTCATAGTAAAGAAATTCATTAAAAAAAAAGCTGCAAGCTCCCTTTCCATAAGTGAAGAACCGGTAGACTGTGATAAGAAACAGCAAAGTCCACTTAAGGAGAGTTAAACACATTAAACAGCTGCATTATACGTTTGCATTTCATTACGTTTGCTGGATTGCAAGGTTAACTAATTAGTGTTCATTAATTAGCTACTGAGCGTCAATGCTGGAGGGAGTGAATGCTTGCAGATGTCGTGCCAACCAAGCAGGCTGCTTTGTCCTGAATGGTGTCAAGTTTCTTGACTGTTGTTGGAGCTGCACCCAATGGCTTGGAAAAGGTGGATGCTAGGAAATTGTTTCAGTTAAACGAGGAGACTAGGACCCGTGGACACAGCCTTAGAATTAGAGGGGGTCATTTCAGAACAGAAATGCGGAGACATTTCTTCAGCCAGAGTGTGGTGGGCCTGTGGAATTCATTGCCACGGAGTGCAGTGGAAGCCGGGATGCTAAATGTCTTCAAGGCCGAGATTGATAGATTCTTGTTGTCTAGAGGAATTAAGGGCTACTGGGAGAACGCTGGTAAGTGGAGCTGAAATGCTCATCAGCCATGATTGAATGGCGGAGTGGACTCGATGGGCCGAATGGCCTTACTTCCACTCCTATGTCTTATGGTCTTATGGTCTTATCCAGGCAAGTGGGGAGTGTTCTACCACTCTCCTGACTTGTGCCTTGTGGACGATAGATGGGCTTTGGGGAGTCAGGAGCTCACTACAGGATTTATCTGCCCTGCTCTTATATAAATATTATTTATGTGAGTAATCCAGTTTCATTTGAGGTCAATGGGTAAATCCCAGGATATTGATGGTGCAGGTTTCAGCCATGGTGATGCCATTGAATATCAAAGTGAGAGGTTCTCTCTCATTGGAGTTGGTCATTGCCTGGCACAAATGTTACCTGGAATATGAATGAGAAAATTCTGAAAGCTAGTTTACAAACCAAAGATGAGAACTTTCAAAAGAGTTGTGGGAAACAGCCTGGATGAGAACGGGAATGCAAAAGCTTCAGCTGTCTAAACCTCAGTCGGTATGTGTAGAAGTTCCCTTAATTGTAGCAGACATTTTAGAATGGGCTTTAACCAAGAGTGTGGTGCTGGAAAAGCACAGCAGGTCAGACAGCATCCGAGGAGCAGGAGAATCAATGTTTTGGGCATAAGCCCTTCATCCTGATGAAAGGTTTATGCCTGAAATGTCGATTCTCCTGCTCCTCGGATGCTGCCTGACTTGCTGTGTTTTTCCAGCACCACATTCTCGACTCTGATCTCCAGCATCTGCAGTCCTCACTTTCCCCCTTTGACTTAATGGTTCAAAGAAAGAATTTGAGCTGCATTGAGTAATTTATTTCAAAACAGACCTTTACTGGACAACGTGGTCACATATTGTCTGCCTTTGGAAAAATGTATAAAGGCTACGTTGAAGAGAAGTCAAGGGGAGGAGGAGTTGGCTCAGAAATCCAAACAGCTACAGGTGATCCTCACTCAGTGGCTGGAGGTGTTATTATCTCCTGCAACATTATTATGTTGCAGCTGTAATTTGTAGAGCTTCAACAACTAATGCTAAGTTGTGTAGTCTTCCTAACTGTCTTATAAATACAATAAAACCTTATACAGGCAGTTCCCAATTCATGAACATCTGACTTACGAATCCTCATAATTATAAACAAGTTCCTATACAGGACTGTATTAGTATTAATTTTAAAGATCTGACATGCGAATGTTTGCTTATATTATGAATGGCTATTTTATATTGGAGAGGGTTGTGTGCTGACTTGCATACGAATCAGTTTATGGACGTACTCAGGAAAGGAGCCCATTTGTAACTCAGGGACTGTCTGTCGATTGAATTGGTGCATAAGTTCTCGATAACCTCAAGTAAAAAGAATCATAACCCTAAAGACTTTAGATGTGGGACTTAGAATGGCATCTTGTCCAACTCGATGACAGTGGGTCACAGCTGTGCTCTTCATTACCCCAAGATAAGTTAGATAGATTGAATTGAGTTTGATCTTAAACTTCTGTTTTATATATTTACATCATGATGAAATGAAATATTAAAGATCTGTACCCAGCCTTACTTCAAATGAAGATTAATACACAGGCTAATAGAGAGAAAATACTGGAAATCTGAAACAAACACAGATATTGCTGAAGAAACTCATTAGGTCTGGCAACATCTTAGAATCCCAACAGTGTGGAAACAGGCCGTTCAGCCCAACAACTCCACACCAACTCTCCAAAGACTATCCCACCCAAACCCATTCCCCATTACTCTATATTTACCCCTGACTAACGCACCTACACATCCCTGAACACTAGGGGCAATTTAGCATGGCCAAATCACCTGACCTGCACATCTTTGGACTGTAGGAGGAAACCCACGCAGACACAGGGAAAATGTGCAAACTCCACACAGGTAGCAGAACTAACCACTAAGCCAGCAGCTGTGGATAGAGAAACATTTGGGTCTGGAATGAATCTTCCAATGAGTTGCTGAGGTTTTCCAGCATTCTGCGTTTAATGACACACAGGGTGCTGGGGTTCAGCCTCTGCAGGGTTCCTGTACAATTAGATGGGCCCATTGAACTGGAGAGCAGAAGGAGATGTTCTTGGTACTTGGGGCCACAAACTTTGTTAATCAGACTCTGTATTGAATCACCAAATATTTTCTTGGTCTCTACTGTACAGAGTAGGACCCCACATACTGCAAGTGACTGATTAATCATCTAGTTTTCTGTCACTGATTGAGGAGAATGACTCTGCTCCATTTTCCGTAGTGCCATTAAGTTTACTTGAATCAACAAGCAGGGCCTTGCATTAACATCCTATTTAGAAATATACACTAGTACCTCAGTTTGGTATGGAATGGTCAGTCTTTACTACCATGACAGAAGTGGGTACTGCAGATGCTGGAGATTAAAGCCAAGATCAGAGTGGTGCTGGAAAAGCACAGCAGGTCAGGCAGCATCCGAGGAGCAGGAAAATCGACATTTCGGGTAAAAGCCCTACATCAGAAATGAAACCCTCACCAGAGGGGTTGGTCCTCCTTGATATTATAAGAGTCAGTGGAGTTCCACTTCATACAAAACAACTGTTTTGATGTTTCTGAACTATAGCAGAGAAATATGACTTTAACATTCCTGATGAAGGGCTCTTGCCTGAAATGTCGATTTTCCCGCTCCTCGGATGCTGCCTGACCTGCTGTGCTTTTCCAGCACCAGAGCTGAAAAATGTGTTGCTGGAAAAGCGCAGCAGGTCAGGCAGCATCCAAGGAGCAGGAGAATCGACGTTTCGGAAGAAAACAGAAAATACTAAAAAACACCTCCACAAAACAGGGCTTCCCAATGGTAAATTGCATAAGACTAACAAGACATTGGTCATTCAATGTTTCTGACTGCTTGTTTTCATTGGCCATGTGATTCTGTGATCCCAGCAACACATGGAGTCAAAGGAAGAAAAGTAATCCATTAGCCCCTTGAACTTATTCTGCCATCCATTTGCATTGCAGTAGATCTGTATTTTGATTACCATTCCTTATTATTAACTGCCCCTCTCCCACACATCTCCATTTGTAACAAAACAGAAATTGCTGGAAAAGCTCAGCAGGTCTAGCAGCAACTGTGGAGAGAAATCAGAGTTAACATTTTGGGTCTAGTGTCCCTTCCTCATCTTTATTTGTAGTCCTGTAACTGTAGTTTCTTTAAGTTTCAAATTGCTTTTCAAAACAGTGGTGCTCAATGTTAGATGACAGCCCTTGTTCTGTGATATACCCTAGTATCAGATCACCTTGGAAGTTGTTAAAGTTATATTCCTCTGCTATAGTTCTGAAGCATCAAAACAATGATTTTGTATAAAGTGGATCTCCACTGACTCTTATAATAGCAAGGAGAACCAGGTGGGAAATGAAAATTGATAGCTATCTGGGAGTTATGAATGACCTCACAACATTCTAAAAGCAGCCATAAAACAGATTAATTAAACTTTGTAGTGAAACACTCAAAGCTAGGTTTGATGAAAATTCTGGTGGATATTCACAAAAATCTATGACTTGCTTATAATTAGTAAGAAGTTTTACTATATTTGTATTATGTGTTCCTTTAACAGACTATAAGGATTGGCTAGCTGTAATTGTGTACTGTCATAGACAGTGAGTTGGACAGCCTTACAACACATAAATTCTTAGAATCATTGAAGCCCTACAGTGTGGAAGAAGGCCATTCAGCCCACACTGACCCTCTGAAGAGCATCCCACCCAGACCCAAGCTCCCTCCCTATAACTCTGCATTTCCCCATGGTTAACCCACCTAGCCTGTACATCCCTGGTCACCATAGCATGGCCAGCCCATCTAACCTGCATATCTTTGGATGTTGAGATGAAGCTGGAGCACGTGGAGGAAATCTGCACAGACATGGGGAGAACGTGCAACTCCACAGAGGCAGTCAGCGGAGGCTGGGATCCAACTTGGGTCCCTGGTGCAGTGAGGCAGCAGTGCTAACCATTGCGAGTCCGTGCTGCCCTGCGCCTGGAAAATGTTGAATTGTCAGTGAAGTTTCAGTAATATTCGTATTCAAATTAATATGGAGCTTCACCTCCTAGTTATTTGAATGGGTATAGATATTTCCTAATTTACCAACTGAGGGATGTTATTACACACTTCTGGGGCAGGTTGGACATGAACCCAAACCTCTTGGCTCAAAGATAATATCACTACCACTGTATGACAAGTGTCCTTATGCCAGAAGGGTGTGTAATAAACTATCTTACTGGCTCTGATGAGAGCACTGGAGAAAGCAGATCATCTTGAGGATGTGTTCTCATTGATGTTATGTAATGCTCTTTTCACATTCTGATTTTTGAAAAAAATTATGCATTCTACTTGCATTTTTTTAGTCTTAAGTTAGTTATAATGGTGAAAGGCAAGTTGCAGGCAAAGATTTCAAGTGACACATCTTTATCGATAAGTTACTATTAGTTCGCACTCAGTTCATGTCAGTTCAGCTCTTGCCTCAGGGTTTGAACATTGTAGATTGACATGATAGTAAAAACTCAAGATTACATTTGTGGGCAGCACGGGTGGCTCAGTGGTTAACACTGCAGCCTCACAGCACCAGGGACCCGAGTTCGATCCCAGCCGCGTTCAACTGTCTGTGTGGAGTTTGCACGTTCTCCCTGTGTCTGCGTGGGTTTCCTCCGGGTGCTCCTGTTTCCTCCCACAGACCAAAGGCGTGCAGGTCAGGTGAATTGGCCATGCTAAATTGTCCATTGAGATTGGTGCATTAGTCAGAGGGAAATGGGTTTGGGTGGGTTACTCTTTGAAGGGTCGGTGTGCACTTGTTGGGCCGAAGGGCCTGTTTCAATACTGCAGGGAATCTAATCTAGAGTGGTGCTGGAAAAGGAGAAAGTGAGGACTGCAGATGCTGGAGAGGGGTGGACACGTTGAAGCGGCTAATGTCGCAACGGCAGTTGGCTATGAAGAGATCGAGGGCAGGTAAGAGGCCAGCACGGGGTGTCCAGGTGGATGGGGTGTGTTGGAGGCGGGAAAAGGGGCCGTCAGAGGGTGGGCGAGAGTCCTGGTTGGATAAGTAGGCGCAGAGGCGAAGGCGGCAGAAGAATTGTTCAATGTCTCGCCGTGTGTTGAACTCGTTAATCCGGGAGCGATTAACCCACCCTCGATCTCTTCATAGCCAACTGCCGCCGCGACATTAACCGCCGAAGGCGGCAGAAGAATTGTTCAATGTCTCGCCGTGTGTTGAACTCGTTAATCCGGGAGCGATTAACCCACCCTCGATCTCTTCATAGCCAACTGCCGCCGCGACATTAACCGCCTCAACGTGTCCACCCCTCTCCAGCATCTGCAGTCCTCACTTTCTCCTTTTCCAGCACCACTCTAGATTAGATTCCCTGCAGTATTGAAACAGGCCCTTCGGCCCAACAAGTGCACACCGACCCTTCAAAGAGTAACCCACCCAAACCCATTTCCCTCTGACTAATGCACCAATCTCAATGGACAATTTAGCATGGCCAATTCACCTGACCTGCACGCCTTTGGTCTGTGGGAGGAAACAGGAGCACCCGGAGGAAACCCACGCAGACACAGGGAGAACGTGCAAACTCCACACAGACAGTTGAACGCGGCTGGGATCGAACTCGGGTCCCTGGTGCTGTGAGGCTGCAGTGTTAACCACTGAGCCACCCGTGCTGCCCACAAATGTAATCTTGAGTTTTTATTATCATGTCAATCTACAATGCTCAAACCCTGAGGCAAGAGCTGAACTGACATGAACTGAGTGCGAACTAATAGTAACTTATCGATAAAGATGTGTCACTTGAAATCTTTGCCTGCAACTTGCCTTTCACCATTATAACTAACTTAAGACTAAAAAAATGCAAGTAGAATGCATAATTTTTAAAAAAATCAGAATGTGAAAAGAGCATTACATAACATCAATGAGAACACATCCTCAAGATAATCTGCTTTCTCCAGTGCTCTCATCAGAGCCAGTAAGATAGTTTATTACACACCCATCTGGCATAAGGACACTTGTCATACAGTGGTAGTGATATTATCTTTTAGCCAAGAGGTTTGGGTTCATGTCCAACCTGCCCCAGAAGTGGGGCACCGTGGCACAGTGGTTAGCACGGTGGCACAGTGGTTAGCACTGCTGCCTCACAGCGCCAGAGACCCGGGTTCAATTCCCGCCTCAGGCGACTGACTGTGTGGAGTTTGCACGTTCTCCCCGTGTCTGCGTGGGTTTCCTCCGGGTGCTCCGGTTTCCTCCCACAGTCACAAAGATGTGCAGGGTCAGGTGAATTGGCCATGCTAAATTGCCCGTAGTGTTAGATAAGGGGTAAATGTAGGGGTATGGGTGGGTTTCGCTTCGGCGGGTCGGTGTGGACTTGTTGGGCCGAAGGGCCTGTTTCCACACTGTAATCTAATCTAAAAAAAAAGTGTGTAATAACATCCCTCAGTTGGTAAATTAGGAAATATCTATACCCATTCAAATAACTAGGAGGTGAAGCTCCATATTAATTTGAATACGAATATTACTGAAACTTCACTGACAATTCAACATTTTCCAGGCGCAGGGCAGCACGGACTCGCAATGGTTAGCACTGCTGCCTCACTGCACCAGGGACCCAAGTTGGATCCCAGCCTCCGCTGACTGCCTCTGTGGAGTTGCACGTTCTCCCCATGTCTGTGCAGATTTCCTCCACGTGCTCCAGCTTCATCTCAACATCCAAAGATATGCAGGTTAGATGGGCTGGCCATGCTATGGTGACCAGGGATGTACAGGCTAGGTGGGTTAACCATGGGGAAATGCAGAGTTATAGGGAGGGAGCTTGGGTCTGGGTGGGATGCTCTTCAGAGGGTCAGTGTGGGCTGAATGGCCTTCTTCCACACTGTAGGGCTTCAATGATTCTAAGAATTTATGTGTTGTAAGGCTGTCCAACTCACTGTCTATGACAGTACACAATTACAGCTAGCCAATCCTTATAGTCTGTTAAAGGAACACATAATACAAATATAGTAAAACTTCTTACTAATTATAAGCAAGTCATAGATTTTTGTGAATATCCACCAGAATTTTCATCAAACCTAGCTTTGAGTGTTTCACTACAAAGTTTAATTAATCTGTTTTATGGCTGCTTTTAGAATGTTGTGAGGTCATTCATAACTCCCAGATAGCTATCAATTTTCATTTCCCACCTGGTTCTCCTTGCTATTATAAGAGTCAGTGGAGATCCACTTTATACAAAATCATTGTTTTGATGCTTCAGAACTATAGCAGAGGAATATAACTTTAACAACTTCCAAGGTGATCTGATACTAGGGTATATCACAGAACAAGGGCTGTCATCTAACATTGAGCACCACTGTTTTGAAAAGCAATTTGAAACTTAAAGAAACTACAGTTACAGGACTACAAATAAAGATGAGGAAGGGACACTAGACCCAAAATGTTAACTCTGATTTCTCTCCACAGTTGCTGCTAGACCTGCTGAGCTTTTCCAGCAATTTCTGTTTTGTTACAAATGGAGATGTGTGGGAGAGGGGCAGTTAATAATAAGGAATGGTAATCAAAATACAGATCTACTGCAATGCAAATGGATGGCAGAATAAGTTCAAGGGGCTAATGGATTACTTTTCTTCCTTTGACTCCATGTGTTGCTGGGATCACAGAATCACATGGCCAATGAAAACAAGCAGTCAGAAACATTGAATGACCAATGTCTTGTTAGTCTTATGCAATTTACCATTGGGAAGCCCTGTTTTGTGGAGGTGTTTTTTAGTATTTTCTGTTTTCTTAGTTCAGGGGGTGTGGGTGTCAATAGTTGAGTCTGTTTTGTCACCCATTTCTAATTGCTCTTAGGAAGGTAGTGGTGAGCCATTTCCTGGAACCACTGCAGTCCCAGTGGGGGGCAGAGACACTCACAGTTCGGTAGTGAGTTCCAATATTTTAACACAACAGCAGTGAAAGAACAGTGATATGATATATCCATCAATTACACAGGAATATTGAGCTATTCCTTATCCTTAATCAGACTTTTGCCCGAAGCATCTATTTTCCTGCTCCTCGGACGCTGCCTGGCCTGCTGTGCTTTTCCAGCCACACTCTAACCTTGACTTTAATCTCCAGCACCTGCAGTACCCACTTCTGCCTAAGTGTCAACTTTGTCAAGTTTCATACAAGAGCATAGATGCTGGAAATCTGAAATGAAAAAACAGAAGGAGCGAGAGAAACAGAGTTAACTCCAATTCCAAACAAGATCCAAACTGGAACCGGCGTCAACTCCAGTTCTGAAGAAGAGTCATACTGGACTTAAAATGTTAACTCTGCTTTCTCTCTCCGCGGATGCTGTCAGACCTGCTGACTTACTGCAGCAATCTTGGTTTTGGTTAACTCTGATTCTCCCTCTAGTGATGCTGCCAGGCTTGTTAGGTTTGGCCAGCACTTCTCTGTTTCCATTATCACCAAATTCAATGGAGGATTTCTTTCTATGAATCCTCGTGATTTTCTGTGCCACACTTTAACATCTCCCAAGCAAGAACGGACACTGGGGAACAACACCGACCAAGAGCTGTGTGGAGTAAGCATGGTGCTGAAGTTGCTCAGAGTTCTGTGTTGAATATTTTTGCACACAGTGGGTGTTACAATAGAAAGCTGCATATTAATGAGCTGAGATGTGAAGTTAATAAGATCGATAACAAGTGATTAACCCTTTAGTAGTCAACCCACTGTTGCCTAGCGAGGATCGCACCTCAAGATCCAAAAGTTACTTAAAAAAATCCAACGGGTTTTTCCAGTTCTCATGATCTGTTCTTTCTTCTTTTGCATTTTTGCAGGTTTCTCTTTTAGTTTTATTCGTTTTTCCATCTCATCAACTGTCCAGGCTTTGCTTTTGCCAAGTACAGCACTTTGCGTTTGATGTCTAAACTGGTTTAGTATTACATGAAATTGAAGAGCAGGCGAAGAGAGAGGTGAGGGTGCACGTATCAGTGAGGGTTGTAGGTTAAAAAAGGGACATAATGAAGCAGATGGGATTTTAGATTTTGGGGATACTGTTTCCAAAAGTATTGAAATGCTGGTTTGGCCTCAACTGAAAGATTGTGTCCAATTTGAGCACCATACTTTAGGAAGAATTTGAAGGCATCATGGAGAGTGCAGGAAGATTTAGTGAGTGGTAATAGGGATAAGGCACTGCACTAATGTGGATATATCATGTCAGGCCCTGTCATTACACAGGCTGCTACCACAAACAACCCATTGTCAGCCGCTAATGGTCCCATTATTCCTTTTCCCAGGCGGACCTTTACCCATGCCTTTGTCTGCTCATCTGTTTTTCTCTCTTTCTGGGTTTCATCTCCACCTATATTTACTGCCCCCCTCTCCTTCACCCCTTCTTCAGCATATATACCAACCTTTTCCTAGCTAACATCAGTTCTGAAGAATGTTCATTGAACTGAAAACATTAACTCGCCTTTCTCTCAGCAGTGCAGAAATAAGCATTTGGCTCACTGAACAGCACCCCACCTGGAGCCACTGTAAGTGTCATTTTCATGTGTGTCTGATTTACTTGGTAACTTAGTGGAGCTCATTTTACACTAATAGTGCGACGTTGTTTACTATGAAACTTGGTCCATTATCACTGAAATACAAAATATGTGCATGCAATTCTATAAGAGCTGTCTTCCCCCCCAATTTGCTGAGTAAACTTACAGATCTTAAATGCTTCTGCCCGTGCACTAATTTAAAAATCAGCTTTGGAAACGCTGGGTGACAAAGAAGTTGATACTGCCCGGGTCACAGCTGGTAACTCGGAACTTGAGGCTGGTTCTTCCTGCTCCCAGGGTTTCTTGCTTCACCATACTGATGTTCTCTCTGAAGTGTATAAACACAGATGCTGCCAGACCTGTTGAGATTTTCCAGCAATCTCTGGTTTTGTTTCTGACTTCCAGCATCTGCAGGTCATTATTGTTTTTCTTCCTTAAGGTTCATGTTTGCGCCAGAGCATTTAATCGGGCCACACACCTTTAACAGTCCTTCACCTCAAATGTTTTATGTTCACATTTCCTTTTCTCCCCCTCCTGCTTGAGCTACATCATTTTGATTTTAGCTTTCACACGGTATCTGAAACATACTTTCTGACTGTAACTCGACTTTCTCTTCACTTCCATTTATTTTTGAACAACTACCTTTGCTGTCTTTTCCAGATGAAGCTTCCCCACTAACTATTCAAGACCCTGGGACTGCTCTATTCATTTATGCTGCTGGGACACTGGTTCCAGTATAGTTCAGGAGGATCCCATTTTAATGGTACAATACTGTCCTATTGTTGCACTGGTGCCAGTGTTCCATGGAATGGCACTTCTCCCCACCCTTTGAATGAGAAATAAACAGAGAGCAAGGTTCTTTCGACAGTTTCCCATGAAACACTCCTGGGACGCCAAGTTAAATAGAGAGTAATGCTCACTCTACTCGTTGAAGTAAAAGTTAACTGAAAGTTAGGCTCCCTTGACACCAAGCCCCTCAAAAACTCCTGTGGAAACTCCTCCCTATCACATCATTCCTTCAGCTACATCTTCATCCTTCTGAACAGTCAATCCCTATTTTCACAAGGTTCCTGTAATAATCCAGAGATTGTAACCCTTCAGGGTGTTGTTCTTCAGTTTAGCCATCACAGTCCTCATACTGTTCAGTTAGTCGTTGTATAATATGTTTCCAGTTCAAATTATTAACTATTATAAAATCAATTTCAATTAATTCAATTCAATTGTTAATGGGGTGCTTTTTGCTTCATATTTATAGTGTGCGGGGCTATACAGAAAAACTTTTGTTTCAGTAACTATGCTGATGTCAGATGGCCATTGCAAGTTCTCAGTTCAAAATCGCTACAAAATTTCACTTCCAATTGATTTGTATGCACGAGGAGTGGGATTGAAATGACACAAACATGCTTAAGTCGCAACTCTTAATATCCCCCAGGTTGCATTGCCATAAAACGCCAAAGTCAGATCGTGTTCCAGTTCACTATGTCACAAAGAATCCGTTTATGTTTCTTTCAATACCAGAAACGGATAACAAAAATATGGTTCTTTAGTCATTACATTATGCGTTATCTATTCTTTATCTGCTCCATCGAAGCTATCAAAAATGTTCAATGTCTCGTATAATAACAACACAAGATGTGCATGGTGAATTAAGAAGATATTCAGTCTGAGGTGACAAGGACTTTATTGCACTGAAACAAGTTCATTAACTGAAGTCAGGCATTTATATGTTCACTTCCTCCAATGAAATTTTGTCTAACTTTTCACTCATTTACATTCAGAATAATGGAGAGCTACAGGAACACAGGCAGCACCAAGTTATTGTAATATTTCCCAAGTTCTATTCTGCAAGCATCATCCAAGTAATTTCATCTCATTTAGGTTGGCTGTGACAGCAACCCAAATGACAATACGCAGTACACCAGAACCAAATTGGATGTAATTAAGACTATGCACTAAAACTGAGATGAGGGAGTTGCTCAAACCAATAAGCAGCCAATATTAAAAGTAATGGAAAACAATGTTTCTGTCTCACTAGAGACAGCTGGGTCTGAATAATGGATGAATGTTCTTTGTATAATGTATCAACAGTAGGATTGCAAAACATGACTTTAGATTGAATTCACTCTTTTATTACAAACAATATTTGGACTCCAAGTTTATTTAGGTACTTGGGAATTATTAAATGAGAAAAAGACCAAAGTCAGTCCCGTTCACTTTCTTCCATCCTGGTAGTCCCACAATGCACTGGTAGGGAATTGGCAGCTAATTAATAAAATCAGCCTTGATCACTTAGTCATCGCAAACTCATACATGATGAATGGAAATTCCTTGTGTTGCAGAGTGTTCAAAACCATAAGCCTTGAATTACTGGCATACTTACCACACCGTGCTTTAACTTACTTATGAACTGTATTCCCACAATAAAATGGGGAGAGGGCAGACAGTGCTGCAAATGCTCCGTTAAAAATTGATGCGGCTGTTATTGTCCCGTTTGGACTTATGAGACTTTGCTGAAGTGGTCAATTGCTAACTCAATAACTACTAGTTTGTTAAAAGAAACTGGATACCACATGTAATTCAAACACTGTAATGGTGTTTGAAGTCTTGGGGGTAGGAGATCCCTCAAGAGTTCAAATTGTTAATCCCATGGGTTTTTGGATTTGAATCTAGTCTTGATGAAAATGTACAGTCTTCTCTCTCTGACCAGTTCAAATTTTAGGGGAAGTGAGTTTAGCCCTATTTGGATGCAATGCCAAGAGGAGGATGCATTTAAGGTGAGAGGGGAAAAGTTCAAAGAGCAACAAGGTTTTTCACACACAGTGGTAGGAGTGTGAAACATGCTCCCAGTGGTGGTGGTGGAGGCAGATGTGAGAGAGGTGTTTAAGAGACTTTTAAATAAGTACATGAATATGCAAACAATTGAGGGATATGGACCAGAAGGGATTAGTTTAATTTGGTGTCATTTTCGGTATAACATTGTTCCTATACTGTACAATTCTATGTTCTATGAGAATGGTCCATAACACAAAACTGCCCAGTGAATTGGCATTTAGAATGACTCAGAGAATCTAATCTTCCGTTGATGTACTACAGACTTTTCTTCTAAGCTTGGCTGTCAAGGATATTTGGGGAATTAATCCTCTGCTTCAATCAATATTGCCAGGGCTATTGTCAATAAATTAAAATGAATGCCTTTAAGATTTATCCATGACACCTACATTTTTAAAAATAATTTAACAACGTATTTAAGGAGCAATCACACGTGCCTGTATCCCAGAGGGAAGTGGCATCCAGAGGGAATGTCTGTCAAAGATTTGAGATTACAATGACGTAGGTCAATATCTGATGAATTCTCCCTTTGAGAACGGTCATCCACTGATCTTGTAGAACTCGCTGTTGCTCTTGCATAGAATGAAAGTAATTGTCGCTCGGTCATGTATACCTGATTTGGGGACTCCTCCATCGCCAGACCATGGCAACACGACAGCTGGAGGAAGAGCGCCTCATCTTCCTCCTGGGAACCCTCCAACCACAAGGGATGAACTCAGATTTCTCCAGTTTCCTCATTTCCCCTCCCCCCACCTGTTCCCTGGATGCTGCCTGACCTGCTGCGCTTTTCCAGCAACACATTTTCAGCTCTGATTTGGGAACACTCAAGATTGTTATGGGAGCCTAACTTTAACACAAATATTGATGGGCTATGTTATATTGTTGGAATGTTGCCTGTCAAATATTCTGTACAGAAACTTCAAGCAGTTTATTACTCATAAAACACTCTTACCCAGGTGTTTTTACTGTATGAGGCAGACAAAGAACAGCAGTTACACTACACTTCCCAGTTTTATTTGTTAAAACTCAGTGACATGCCACCTATACCTTAGCAAACAGGTGATTAGTATTGCCAACTGACATAGAAAACTAATGAAAGGCTAATAAACTGGAAGAAGAGATGAGTTTGCATTCTGGACTGTGGCCTGAGTGAGCATTCTGCAGCAGTGTTCAATTTGCTTCCTTCCTGCCCCATTTCAACCAACGCCCCAATCCCATTGAATGCTAAGTTCCATTCGACAAACAATACAACCACATTAAAGATACATTAACAGCCCAAGACATGGAGATTACATTGGGATAAATCTCCAATCCCTTTACTCCCACCATTGGCGGTCAGATCTTTAGCTCTCTGGGTCCGAAACAATGGAATTCCCTCCCCAAACCTTATCACATCTTCAACTCTTTCTCCTACCTGAAGCCTATAGTTTGTGGTGACCTGCTGCAATGTTACTTCTGTCAGTCCGTCATCAGTTTTTGGTCTGTTGATATTCCCGTGAAGCATCTTAGTAGGTTTCACTATGTTAAGTATAAATACAAGATGTTGTAAAAGGGAACTATCTCAGGCAGCCAAATGAATCAAGTAGAAACTGAAGGAACGCGGATGCTGGAAATTAGAAACAAAAACAGAAATTGCAGGAAAAGCAATTTCTGTTTTTATTTGTGAGCTAAGTAATCCACCCTGCCAAAAGTATAGCATAGACTCTACTGCTGAAGAAGATCTATCCCTGATATCAA
The DNA here is from genome assembly GCF_004010195.1 of Chiloscyllium plagiosum. NCBI lineage: Eukaryota > Metazoa > Chordata > Chondrichthyes > Orectolobiformes > Hemiscylliidae > Chiloscyllium > Chiloscyllium plagiosum. The sequence continues at coordinate 9,719,009 of NC_057743.1, read as the reverse complement.
GTAAACTTATACATAAAGGTAATACCATTAAAATAGAACAAGCAGCATTATTCAAAAACTATAAACCTGTTGAGTGATCTTGATGTTAGTGGTGACACTTAGCTCCTGTAAGCAATTGGAAACAACAACAGCATTCACTTATGTAGCACCTACCACAAACTAAAGATTCTTAAGGCCTTCACAAGTGTTATCAAATTAAATTTGACACTGAGCCACATAAGTAGATATGAGGTGTGTTGAGCAAATGCTTAGTTGAAGAGGTACATTTTAACATATGATTCAATGGAAGAAAGGGAATTGGAGATATGCAGAGGTTTAGGGAGAAAATTCCAGAGCTTCGGAATGGGTCAGTTTCTAATGGGCCTCTTCTGTAATCACAGCAATGAATAGGAGCCTTTAAAGTTTGAGAATGTGAAAAGGCTAGAATTGATGACATGGAGGGGCTATAATAGTCAGACATTGGGAGGGGATTTGGACCACACGAAGATGCAATTTTCAAAGTGATTATGTAAGCACGTACATGTTCCATCCTTGCCCTGTCCAGTGGAATGGCAATGTTCCTTCACCACACTGTAGATAACTCTCAGCAGGATGTGGAAACACCCATTAGAATCAGAGGTCAACAGCATGTACCATCTGTGAATTCATGCCATTTAATGCCATTGCATCAAGCCAACCAAAGGTAGCCAACTGAATTAGAATAATTCAACACCCTTGTTACTCCAATTCACACAAACACACCAATAGGATAAATAAACTATTGAAGAATTGAATCATTGCATTTAATGAAGAAGAGTCAGTTTATGCGAGCTTGTGTAAGTAATCATTAGCAAATTAGCATCCCAAACAATTACAAACAGTTGTAAGAGAAACCTTTGGTAGAAATATTGTGTGTGTGTGTTTTTTAAATTAATTACAGCATAAAATGACATTTATTATTCAGATATTAAACAAACTCAGATGTAAATTACCAGGGCAATTTGCCAATACTTCGGAGATTCTCTAATATTAAACTTTTCATTTCACAGACAATGGAAGTGTGAACATCCGAGTGATTTGATTCTCTTTCCCCACATATCCTGAATCTCAAGGAAGGAAGCAAATCACAAAATATATGAGCACTCAGTGATTCACTTAATGTTGTTCCTGTCTTTACTTACTCCTGATTTGCAGCTCTGATGTTTCATTCTGTGCATTGGTTCTTCAATCTGTAAACAAGAGAAACTGCTTTTCGACTTCCAGGCTTAGAAACAGACATCACTGTCTCAACAGTGAGGGTGGCAAGGTCGCTCATAGCATGAGGGACCTGCGTTCGATTCCAGCCTCGGCTGTGTGGAGTTTGCACATTCACCCCATGTCTGTGTGGATTTCCTCCGCGTGCTCCGGTTTCCTCCCGCAGTCCAAAAGTGACCAGGCTCGTTGGATTGGCCATGTTATATTGCCCGTCGGGTCCAGGGATGGGCAGGCGAAGTGGATTAGCCATGAGATGTGGGGGTTACACATATAGGGCAGGGATGGGTCTTTGTGGGATACTCTCTGGAGGGTTGGTGTAGGCTTGATGGATCAAATGGCCTGCTTCCACACTATAGGGATTTTATGATTCTAACATGAATGAATAGATTCAAGGCTGAATAATAACCAATAATAATAACAGGCTGGCCTGTGATGGGAACTGTTGGCTCAGGATTCAAGGGAACTCAGTGGTGCCCAGGAGAGAGAAGAGGAACAAGTATCTATATTAGTCTTCATGCAATGGAGCGGAATGGAGATCAGAGCAATGCACACTGAGACAGAAAAAATTGTCACTTAATGCTGAGAGGACATATTTAAATATCATCTTGTACAAGGCACAAGTACAAGAAGGACATGAGACAGATATTATCCCAAACAAAATAACATGGGACTAGTTCGGACTCCATGCTGAGCACTTATAAACTAGAAACGTCTTTACCAACTCTGTAGAAGTATGGAGTAGATCATTGCTGTTTTCCACAGGGGCATGAGGTAATGTCTGTGTGGTTGATAGTGCAGTAAAAGATGGAATTAAGTGTATTGCTTGTTCCTATCATGGGGGCTTCCATCGAGAAGAGGCCCATTAGAAACTGACCCATCAGACAGTGTCCCATTGGAGGTGTTCTATTGGTGGCTTGGATTTTCCTGGCTTTTGGGATCAGGATTAGGATGGTGCATTGAGTCAGGGGTTAAGTGGTGTTATGAGTAGGAGGGATGCTGCTGGGTAAGTGCATAGAGTCACAATGGAATGCCCAGCTGCTCCACATTTTATTCCCATTTCCAGGATCATACTCAAACAGGAAGCAAAGAGGTTCAGAGGTGGGTCAGGCTTTCTTCTGTTGTCAGACATTCTTCACAAAAGCAGCGATCCCTGTGGTGTGCAGAGTGTGTCAACCTGGCTTCCTTGCAGGAGCTGCAGGAGGAGTGAGGTGGCATTGGGCCAAGGCTATCCCCCTCAAAGTGGAAGCTGATCAAATATCACAATCATGACCCTCCTACTGGAGGTTATCCCTCCAACCCATGGTTCCTGTGTGCCTGATGCATTATCCAATGATTGGCTGCTATACCTACTTGCTGGATCACAATTCCTGGAAGACAAGAGTTCCCAGTTGGAAATTCCATTCCTAAGAAGGCAGCTTACCGCCACTTTATTCAGGGCAATTAGGAATGGGCACAAAAGGCTGATCTAGCCAGTGTGTTCACATCCAGTGAACGAATAAAAGAAAATAGCACCATGGTTAAGTTAGCAACAGGAGAGTCAAATACACACACAGAAGTTGCCAGATCTTGACGTGTCACCAGTGACTGCAAACTCCAAACTCAACACTTGGAGGCAGCACTGAGGGTGACAAGGGCACAGAATGCACTCTGGATGGGGGATTTCAATGTCCACCACCAAAAGTGACTCAGCAGCAGCACTACAGATCCAGCTGGTGAGGTCCTAAAAGTGATAGACTGGGTCTGCAGCAGGTGGTGAAGGAACCAACAAGAGGGAGAAACACTATCTGTCTGGTGCAGCTGTATCTGTCCATGACAGTGTCGGTAAGAGTGACCATCACACAGTTCGTGTGGAGACTGTCCTCAGACTGATTATACCTTCCACCTTATTGTGTGGCACTATCACTGTGCTAAATGGGACGGGCTACCCATTCAAGGCTGGGAATCCATGAGATGCTGTGGGCCATCAACAGCAGCGGAACTGTACTCTGGCCCAATCTGCAACCTCATGGTCCGGCACATCCCCCACTTATTGAATTGAATTGAATTTATTGTCATGTGTACCAAGGCACAGTGAAAAGCTTTGTCTTGCGAGCAATACAGGCAGATCACAGAGCTAAGTAGCGTAGATAGTAAGTAATAGGTAAACAGCGGCAAAAATAAAAACACAGGTATAGACGGAGGTTAAGAGTTTATGAGTCCAATCAGTCTTCTATCAGTAATTGGGTAGAAAATGTTATGAAACCAGCTGGTGCGAGTGTTCAGGCTCCTGTACCTTCTCCTAGTAGAGGTTGTGGAAAGACATTGCCAGGGCAGGATGGATCTTTCAGAATGCTGGCAGCCTTTCCTTGACAGTGGGCCTGGTAGATGGATTCTATAGATGGGAGGTTGGCCTTTGTGACTGTCCGGATCGAGTTCACCACTCTCTGTAAACGTCTCCGATCTTGAATGGTACAGTTGCCATACCAGGCAGTGATACATCCAGACAGAATGCTCTCGATGGCGCACCAATAAACATTGGCAAGGGTATTCGCCGTCATGCCAAATTTCTTCAGCTGCCTGAGGAAGAAGAGGCGTTGTTGGGCCTTTGTCACCAGAGCATCCACATGAAGAGTCCAAGAAAGCTTGTTGTGGATGACCACATTACCATCAAGCCAGGGGATGAATCCTGGTTTAATGAAGAATGAAGGAGCATGCCAGGAGCAGCAGCACACACAGTGAAAAATGAGCTGAAGCTACAACATGGAGCTTCTTGCACCTCAATCAATATAAAGCAGAAATGTGGATGACTCTTCACTGCCCTGTAGGCAATCAGGGATGGCCAATAACTGCAAGTCTAGCCAGTGACGCCTACCTCCTGTGAATGAATAAAATAAATTCCTCAATGATGGGGGAGCTCAGCACATCATGTTCAGGATAAGCACTTGCAACAATCTTTAGCCTGAAGTGATGAGTGGATGATTCATCTTCGCCTCCTCCAATGGTTCCCAGTATCATAGATACCAGAACTTAGGCAATTTGATTCACTCCATGACGTTTCTACTTGTGTCTACTTGACAATATGGAAAATTGCCCGGATATATTTTGTACACAAAATGCAGGATAAACACAACCTGGCCAGTTACCTCCCCTTCAAATCATCAGTAAAGTGATGGAAAGTGTCATCTACAACACTACTGAGCAGCACCTGCTCAGCAATAACCTGCTCAGTGACGCCCAGTTTGGGTTCTGCCAGGATCACTCAGCTCTTGACCTCATTACAGCCTTGGTTCAACCATGGACAATGGAGCTGAATTCCAGAGGGGAGGGGAGAGTGACAGCCATTGGCATCAAGGCTGCATTTGACTGAGTGTGGCATCAGGAGCCCTCACAAAACGGGAATCAATGGGGATAAGAAGAAAAACTCTTTACAGAATACCTAGTACACAGGAGGATGGTTGTGATTATTGAAATTCAATGATCTCAGCTTCATGTCATCTCTGCAGGAGTTCCTTATGTTAGTGTCATCATCTCAGCATGTTCAGCTGCTTCTTCAATGACCTTTCCTTCATCATAAAGTCAGAAGTGAGAATGTCCGTCATTGATTGCACAAAACTCAGCACTATTCGTGACTCCTCAATTACTGAAGCAGTCCATTCAAATGCAGCAAGACCTGGACAACATCCAGGTTTAGGTTGATAAGTGGAAAGTTACATGAATGTCACACATTGCCAGGCAATGACCATCTTCAACAAGAGACAATCTGACCTTCACCTTTTTTTATGTCCAATAGCATTATCTTTGCTGAATCCCACACTACGGAATGCCTGGGAATTACCATTGACCAATGTCCAAAGATGTGCAGATTAGGTGGGATTGGCTATGCTGAACTGCCCAGTTGTGTCCAGTGGGATAGCCATGGGAATTTTGAGGCTACAAGGATAGGGTGGAGGATTGGATTTGAGTGGAATGCTCTTCAGAGGGTCAATGCAGACTTGAAGGACCAAATTCCCCCTTTTCCACACTGTAGGGATTCTATAAGCACCATATACGTATAATGGCCACAACAGCAGGCTAGGAATATTGCAGTGAGTAACTCACCTCTGACTTCTCAAAGTCTGTCCAACATTTTGAAGGCAGCTCACTATCACCTTATCAAGGTTAACTAATGAAAAGCAGTTAGTGCTAGACCAGCCAGCAACACCAACACCCCATGAATAAATGACAAAATAAAATGATCCCTTCTGAAGTGTTAAACCTAGAACTATACACAGTATTCTAAGCGACTTTGTACGATTCATTATTAGCTTTTCTTGTTTTTAAAAGAAAATACACAAATCTGTGGTCCAATAGCTTCTCAACCTTGAAATCAATCTGATACAATGTTTTCCATTCACTTAACATCACGGAGAGATAGTAGCAGATTCTGTGGCATTACCTACTTATTATGCCATCCATCTTTGTCTAGCTTGGATCTTTCTCTATGTCTATTGCATTTTTGTGAATAATTGAATATGAACAGTATACCACAGAGTGGAATTTTAACAGGAGGGACTGGGTGGGATTGAAAGTGGGGCAAAAATGAGGAAGTGTGCCAGGAATCAAAGATTTGAAGATGCCGGTGTTGGACTGAGGTACAATGTTAAAAATCACACAACACCAGGTTACAGTCCAACAGATTTATTTGGAAGCACTAGCTTTTGGAGCACTGCCCCTTCATCAGGTGATTGTGCCACAACTACCTGATGAAGGAGCAACGGTCCGAAAGCTAGTGCTTCCAAATAAACCTGTTGGACTGTAACCTGGTGTTGTAAGAATGAAGGAATCCTTATAGTGTGGAAGCAGACCATTCGGCCCATCAAGTCCACACCAATCCTCTGAAGACCATCCCACCAAGACACCCCCCCCAAGTATCCCCATAACCCTACATTTCCCATGGCTAATCCACCTAGTCTGCACATCACTGGACACTATGAAAAACTTAGATTAGATTAGATTCCCTACAATGTGGAAAGAGGCCCTTCGGCCCAACAAGTCTACACCGACCCTCCAGAGAGTTACCCACTCAGTCCCATTTCGCTCTGACTAACCTACCACTATGGGCAATTTAGCATGGCCAATTCACCTGACCTGCACATCTTTGGACTGTGGGAGGAAACCGGAGCACCCGGAAGAAACCCACACAGACACAGGGAGAATGCGCAAACCCCACACAGACAGTCGCCTGAGGCTGGGATTGAACTTGGGACCCTGGCACTGTGAGGCAGCAGTGCTAACCACTGAGCCACCATGCTCCCCTAGCACGGCCAATCCACCTAACCTGCATATCTTTGGTCTGTGGGAGGATACCCATGCAGACATGGGGAAAATGTGCAAGCTCCACACAGATAGTCACCCAGGGGAAGGGATATGAACCTGGATCCCTGGCCCTGCGAGGCAGCAATGGTAACCTCTGAGCCACCACAATATTAATTCCAAACAATCTACTTTCGGAAGCCAAAAGATTCCTGAGGGAAGGGTTGGAATTTGGCATTCAAGAGAGTATTGGATGATTACTTAAATTGGAATGGTCTGCAGTGACATGGGAGAAAGGCAGGAGACTGGCCCTAAGTAATAGAATCGGTGCAGAAATGATGGGCTGAATGGCCTCCTGCATTATAACAATCTGATTCTGTGACGTACATTAACGAGGCTCTGATCCCAGGATTCCAGCTGATTCCCAGCTTTAACTGGGGCCAGCAGGGTTCCCTGAGCACCAAGACACTGACAGCTTCAGGAAGGTGAGCATAGATTTGGGAATCTATGCTTGGAGTGAAACGGCTATTTCCATACCCCACATCCTCCCATCATCATTAACCTTCACTCCAGCCCTGAAAGAAAAACCTGCATTAATGCAAAGCCTTTCATAGACACAGGTTCCCAAAGTGTTCACAGCCAGAGAAGCTCTTTTGCAGTGTAGTCATACAGAGGAATTCAGCAGCCAATTCACACAAGAGCACGTAGTCTCGAACAGCAGCAATGATCATAACCAGCTCTCCTCTGTTGTTCTTTGGCTGCATTCATTACAGAAGAGATATTGGCCAGGGCACGAACTCTTCTTTAAATAATGTCACAGAGGTCTTTCTCAGCTTCTTGATAGAGCACACTGAGCCTTGGTTTAAAATCCCATCTGATAGAGATATCACTTGCAGCACAGCAGCACTCCCTCAGCACTGCGCTGCAGTGATAGGCTACCCCAGAGTTACAGCAGAATGGAGGAGGACATTCCACAGCTAGAACATTCCGGAACCTTCAAGAGGGCCTTTCCTTTACAAATGCAAGTCAGCTCTTTTTAATCAGCACAAACTTTACTAAGTGTTCAGTCAATCTGCTCTTAATTATAGATTCCACGAACTTTCCACAGCAGATGGCAAACTAACAAGCCCATAATATTCAGCTTCCTCTCTGGCACCTTGCTTAAGTAACGGCATCACATTTTCAACTTTTCAAACATCGGGCTCACTGGTTGAAAGAGCAGAGTTTTCAAAGTTATGGCTCAAGTCTCTGAAATGTCCCTCAGATAAAGTCTTGAAAACCAAGGGTGGAAAGCCGTGGCATTGCTCACATCAGTCTTTGGTGACGTTATTATTTCAAAAAACCTCTAACATAGCTGTCATTACACATGTTGCTGAATGACAGGGATATGATCCTCTTTCCTGAATGTAAAGTTTGACAAAATATCATTATTTAACAAGCCACGAGGGCATATCTGTGAGGGACTATTCCATGAGGAAGTGATTCATGAGGGAGTTTTCTTCCTTCCCAGGATGCGGATGTCACTGGCTAGGCCAGCATTTATTGCCCATCCTGAATTGGCCAGAGGACAGTTAAGAGTCAACCCAATTGCTATGGCTCTGGAGTCACATGTAGGGATAAGGATGACAGATTTCCTGCACTAAAGGATATTCGTGAACTAGATGATTTTTTCCAGCAAACGAAAATGGTGTCGTGATCCCCATTAGATTCTTAATTCCAGACTTCTTATTAAATTCAAATACCACCATCTGCCATGGCAGGATTTGTAGCCAGATCTCCAGAACATAACCTGGGTCTCTGAATTAATGATTTCGTGATAATACCACTCAGCCATTGATTCAGGAGGGAGCGTTCCATGAGAGAGTGGTCTGGTGTTAAGAAGATGCAGAGGAAACCTGGTCAGACCTCAGAATATCAGGAAGATAAACTTATAACCAACAAACTACCATTCTCCCAAGACTGAAGGGGACATATTCAGGGGATAATGAAACAACTAGGCCATCTGAATTTATAAAGTCACAGATGAGGCTGTGATAAATGTAATTATATAAATAAATGTACAACAATAACAACTTTTAGAAAAGAAAGCTTGAGTGTGTGGGTGGGGGCGATCAGGGGAATGTTGGAAATGGGTCTGGAAGGATTCAAAATGGCTAATACTTGATTGAACGTAATAAACAGCAGCCACTATGATGAAATCATGAGGATTTGCTGGAAGGGTACATAAGAACTCGGGAGACAGACCCAGGGCAAGGTCTTCCCAACAGTCTTTGTACAACCTATTCTGATAGCCCATTACTAGTTACAGGTGTACATTACAAACCATCTTCTTTACTCTACAAGGCTCTCATGTTACACCCTCGATACACTAGGCCACATAACCCCCTGAAAAAAAAACTCTCACACTTTGGACATGTGGATGGTATCACACAAACTATTAACAAATTTCTATCTAAGCCATGTAAAGAAGGCAGGTGACTAGAAGTATAACCAAAGAGGTAAGATTTAAAGGCATGTCTTAATTTCAGAGGTGCACACATGCAACAGCTGGACAGTAAAGGTGAGAAACCAACAGTGCAGTCCTGACATGCAGTAAGCAACAAGTATAGGGGAGTTTATCATAAACTGGAACAGGTCACAGTAAACTGGAAGAGACTGAGTGGTAAGACAGCCAATGAGCTCTGGATAAAGGGAGACATTATTCAGGAATTAGCAGGCTTGCCTTCACTGCTCACACTATTGAGTAGAGGGTTGAGACATCAGTTGAGGTTGTACAGGACTTTGGTGAGGTCACTTTTGGAGTACTGTGTACAGTTCTGATCACTTTGGCTTTAAGAAGGATATAAATGCCAACATTTATTGCCCATCGTTAATAATGCTTGAATTGAAAAGTTTGCTCAGGCACTTTAGAGTCAATCACATTAAGTCTTTTATTAACCAGACAAGGTTGGAATAACAGATTTATTTCCTTTTCCAACAATCAATGACAATCTTATGGTGACCCTTTATGACTTCCAATTCCAGGTTTTATTTTAGAAGCTATGATGTGATTTGGACCTGCACCACTTTGACATTAACCAGGGCACCTGTCCACTGTAATGATAGTATCATTTTGTCACTGTCTCCCCTGTATATTTGTTGGGATACATGAATAAAAACTGTTGGAAAACAGTTTGAAATGTCATACAGCTTTAGTCAAGCTGGCCCATATCCCTCCAAACTCATCCTATTCATATACCCATCCAGATGCCTTTTAAATGTTGCAATTGTACCAGCCTCCACCACTTCCTCTGGCAGCTCATTCCATACACATACCACTCTCTGCGTGAAAAAGTTGCCCCTTAGGTCCTTAGCACTAACTCCGTGGCATTGTGAGACAATGTGAGACAGCAGTCCACAGTCCACAGGGCAATGAAGAAGGCTTTCAACATGCTTGCTTCCATCAGTCAGAGCATTTAGTATCAGAATTAGAATGTCTTGCTGCAGCTATACAAGATGTTGCAAGGCCACATGCGGAATACTGCATGCAGTTCTGATCGCCCTAACATTGAAAGGAAGTTATTAAACTAGAAAGACCTCAGAAAAGATTTACTAGGATCCTCCTGGACGGCACGGTGGCACAGTGGTTAGCACTGCTGCCTCACAGCGCCAGAGACCCGGGTTCA
>NC_057743.1:9628093-9708723 GCF_004010195.1 Chiloscyllium plagiosum | reverse complement strand
GCTTCGGCGGGGCGGTGTGGACTTGTTGGGCCGAAGGGCCTGTTTCCACACTGTATGTAATGTAATCTAATCTATTCTAAAAGATTCGAACTATAAGGAGAGGCTGGTAAGCTTGGACATTTTTCCCTGGAACGTAGGAGACTGAGGGGTAGCCTTATAGAGGTCTATAAAATCATGAGAGGCATAGATAAGGTAGATAGCCAATAGCTTTTTCCCAGAGTAGGGGAGTTTAAAATTGGAGGGTATAGGTTTAAGACGACAGGGGAGAGATACAAAAGGATCCAGAGGGGCATTTCCATTTTCACACAGCGGGTGGTGAGTGTCCAGAACAGGCTGCCTGAAGTAATGGTGGAAGTGTTGTCATTTAAGGAACATTTGGATAGACACATGGATGGGATAGGTATAGGAAAATGGGACGAGATTAATTATGAAAACTGGATGGCATGGATAAGTTGGGCCAAAGGGCATTTTCCCATACTGTAAACCTCTATAATTCTATCGAGGGCAAAGTGACTCCAGTTTAATTACAGTCACAGGCCTGAAGTGTTGAATGTGCTCTCGCCACATTGATGTCAGCTTCTGTGAACACCATGTAATCGAAAGTAGAATAAATGCATTGTGGTTTAAATCAGCATCTGGTAATAATGCAAATTCTGCCAATGTATGTTCATCTCCAATAATTAAACGTGAATGATTAACAGTAATACTAAGAACAAAATAAACCATTAGAAGCAATACATCACCAGTAGAATTAATAATTGAATGCTCTTTGAAGTTCTTAAACTGCAAAATAATTATTTGATTCCAGCACATGGCAGATCTAATACAAAACAGCTCATTGAATTAACAGTAATCATTTGTAAAAGGGAAAAGATGTGTGCAAGCACTGAGGATCAGTATTGGGCTTTAAATGTAAGTTTCAATGCATAAAATCTTGAGTTTTAGACATATTCCATCAGTCAGCTGGATCTCTGCAACAACCAACATGGACATGAACACACAAAGATAGATGAGTCTTGACCAACCATAACTATAAGTCAGAGGCTGGAATATATATGATTACTATGAACACAACATCCCGTATTAATGTACAATGAATAGTGTTGTTCTGAAGTCTAAGCCTGAAGATAGTTCTCATTTTTGCCTGCTACTCAACCAGTCTGTAAGGAACTCAAACACAGAGTGACATCAAATTGCACAATAAAAGAATTGACTCTGTGAAGCTTGATAAGAATGGACATGATTATGAAATAGAGTTGTACAGTGTATTAGAGTCATAGAGCAATGAAATAGACTTTTTGAACCAACCAGTCCATGCCAACCATAATCCCAAGCTGGACTGATCCCACCTGCCTGCATGTGGTCCAGGTCCTTCCAAACATTTGATTAGATTAGATTCCCTCCAGTATGGAAACAGGCCATTTGGCCCAACAACTGCACACTGACCCTCTGAAGAGTAACCCATGCAGACCCACTCCCATCCCCTATTTTTACCCCTGACTAATAAACCTATCACTCTGGGCAATTTAGCATGGCCAATTCACTTGTCCTGCGTGTCTTTGGATTGTGGCAGGAAACCAGAGCACCCAGAGGAAACCCACACAGACATGGGGAGAATGTGCAAACTCCACACAGACAGTCGCCCGAGGCACGAATCAAACCTGGATCCCTGGTGCTGTGAGGCAGCAGTGCTAACCACTGTGCCACCACACTGCCCCAATTTCTTATTTGTGTAATTATCAAATATCTTTTAAATGTTGCAAATGTTACAGCATCCACCACTTCTCTGGAAGTTCTTTCCATACATGTACCGTACTCTGTATACAAAAAAGTTGCCCCTTGTGTCCTTTTTAAATATTTCTCCTTCACCTTAAAAGTACGCCCTCTGGTTTTGAACTTCCTCCCTCTCGGGAAAAGATCTTTGCTATTCACCCTATCCATGCCCCTCATGATTTTATGAACCTCTGGTCCTCTGGTGCTCCAGGGAAAAGAAGTTCCAGCCTATTTTTTAACTCAATCCTTCCATTCCAGGCAATACCCTGGTAAATCTTTTCTGAACCCTCTCCAGCTTAATAATATTCTTCCTATAACAGGGTGACCAGAACTGCACGCGGTGCTCCAGAAGAGGCCCCACTAATATTGTGTGCAACCTCAGCATGAAATCCTAACTCAAAGCACTGAGCAATGAAGGCAAGTGTACTAAATGCTTTCTTAATCAGCCTGTCTACTGTGATTTAAATTTCAAAGAATTATGTATTTGAACCCTAGGTTTGCTGTTCTACAAAATTACACAAGGCCCTATCATTAATTGTATAATTACTACCCTTGTTTGTTTTAACAAAATGCAATATTTCATATTTATCCAGATTAAAATCCATCTGCCACTCATTGACCTGTTGACCCAATTGATAAAATTCTCTTTGTTATTTTAGATTACCTTCAACACTGTTCACTATGCCATCAATTTTGTTGTCATCTGCACACTTACTAAATATATCTCCGATAATATCATCCAAATCATTTATATAAATGTAAAACAAAAGAGGACCTAGTACCGATCCCTGTGGTACACTGCTGGTCATGTGAAAAATAACCCACCACTACCACTTTCTGTTTCCTACCAACAAACCAATTTTGTATCAAATGCCAGCTCACCCTGAATCCCATATGACTTAACTTTATTTAGTCTACCATGCAGGAGAAAGTGAGGACTGCAGATGCTGGAGATCAGAGCTGAAAATGTGTTGCTGGAAAAGGTCCTTGGACTCCTCCATCGCCAGACCATAGCAACACGACGGCTGGAGGAAGAGCATCTCATCTTCCGCCTAGGAACCCTCCAACCACAAGGGATGAACTCAGATTTCTCCAGTTTCCTCATTTTCCCGCCCCCCCACCTTGTCTCAGTCCCAACCCTCAAACTCAGCACCACCTTCCTAACCTGCAATCTTCTTCCTGACCTCTCCGTCTCCACCCCCACTCCGGTCTATCACCCTCACCTTAACCTCCTTCCACCTATCGCATTTCCAACGTCCCTCCCCCAAGTCCCTCCTCCCTACCGTTTATCTTAGCCTTCTTGGCACACTTTCCTCGTTCCTGAAGAAGGGCTCATGCCCGAAGCGTCGATTCTCCTGCTCCTTGGATGCTGCCTGACCTGCTGCGCTTTTCCAGCAACATATTTTCAACTTTAGTCTACCATGCATTAACTTTACTAAAATTGGACTATAGCCTGGTGTTGTGATTTTTAACTTTGCATTCATGAATACCAACTAGCCACCAAGTGCCACGACCAGCTGTCCCTAACAGCCACAAACACAGATGACAGCAACCACAGAGTTGACTGGGACAACGCAATGATCATAGGACAAGCCAAACAGAGGACAGCCAGAGAATTTCTAGTAGCATGACACTCATCCTCAGATTCCATCAACAAGCACTTGACTGTCCCAATACATCGACCACTACACCAAACAACTGGAAGCAGCAGGAATGGAACCAAATAAATTCCAGAAGACACAGTACAGCAGCACTTCACAGGAGGCTCCAAAGCACTGAAGATGTCACCGAGACAGGGGATGAAACGTCTTCAAATCAACTTCCCAGCTCGGCGAACATACCCACAACCACGGCAATTCTGAAGGTTGGCAGTGTTTAACTTTTAACCTTATTTTGTATGTTTTACACTATACTACAATTACGACAATGTTTAAAATTGTTCTTTCTTTTTAAAATTCTGTACCTAGATATTTGTACCTAACCTAGTGCCTTGTGTTGTGACATATACACTATTCACTGTTCTTTTGTGCTTGAGCACACGTGACAATAAAATTAAATTAAATAGTCAATCAAGGCATTTTAATCAGAAGGTGTAATCCTGACAGACTCTCTTTAATCTAATAGCAAAATAAATGGACTGATTTAACTATTCGACAGCATCTTTAAAGCTAGTCTTTGGTCACTAAAGCACAATAACCATTACAATGTTTTCAGAGGAAGATATGAATCAGGAATTTCTGCTTAGTTACATTATTCCCTTTATGTAATTTAGTCAAATCTGTGTAAAATACATTTTGAAAACAAATTATTCTTAGTGCAGGCCAAGGTTTCAAATGTTTTGTTGGAAAAGCTCTCAAAAGACACCTCATTCAACACCCCCGCACTGAATTAATAATCCCATCAGTTCCCATTAATTACATTCTTTTCAGATGGTTCTTAACATTAAGCTTGGTGTTTTGAATACAAGGGGCATTTTAAAATCTTCAGCTTTTTTTTAATTTGTGAAGAACTGGTCCACATGTACAACATTGCTGATAAATGCATATGTTTCTGTGGGAGTAATTCTGATGTAGTAGACTCTAACTGACATGCTTCTTTATTGTGACAAACCAGTTTTCATTTGTATTAATGAAACAGCACTAATTTACAACTCTTCACTATATCAAGGAATACCTTTTCAAAGCCGGGTTGAAAATAATTTGTATCTTGTAATGTTGGCCCATGGCAGGTTCTGCATCCAGCAATATGCAAATTAATTTCAGCGGAAGCTGAAGAAGAGATAGCTCTTCTCAAAATTGATGGAATGAGCTTTGGTTTAGATCACTGGCATTTGGTATGAGTTTGGATGTGGGCTGCAGAGCTGAGCAGAGACTTAAGGTGAGAAGATGCAAGGAGGGGAAGCCAGCTGGAAGGACATGGGCACAGTCGGTTCTCATGGTAACAAAGGCATGTGGGGTAATGAAACTTGAGGAACAATTGATTGTGTTTATGGAACCTGGTTCAAGTGTTAAAGCTCACGTTAGTTATACTGCTAGCAGAGATAAGAGACTGTTTATAAGGAAGTTGAGCCGATCCTCACTCCAGACAGTATCTACATCACGCTATAACCTTCTCGAGTGATCAAAACCAGTTCATGATATGATATCTATGCTGCATGATCTCGTTCTAATCAGGAACAATCCCAGCTCTCTCGAAGCTTGCAGTGAATTTTTGTGTCATTATGAAACATTAATGCTAGTTATTAAGAAACAAATAGCATTGAAATTATTGCAATGAGCAGAATAAATAAGTCTCATTCTGATATGCGTCTCCAATCATCCTGCTATTAAATCAATGCACCAACTATTTACTTCATCATTGTTAAACTGATTATCGATCTCTAGTGAGTCTCCAATTAAAGTCATTAGTGTTTTCCCTCTGCTCTGATTCAAATCACTGTCTCCCACTTTCTCTGTCTGCGCAATTTCTGATTAATCACTTTAATCAGTTTTACTTCAGCATTAACTACATTATCTCATACCCTTCAACTGATGTTTCTTTCGATTCCTGCTAAATGAATTACACAATCAAGCCACCACTCAGCTGATCTTGCCCTTAAATATAAATAAAATAATTAGGACTAGCTATTCTGTCTTTTGTCCAAATGCATTCATTATTAAATCTCAATCCATTCCTTCCTATTATAATTCTGGAGGGTAGTTAAGAACTGTCCTTACCTTCACTGTCATTGATCCTTCTTGTAGGTTAAAGCCTCCAGTTTCTATTCTACTGTGGGATTTTTGGATTGTCAGACAAGCTCAGACCAGACTCTGGAGTTAACTTTAAAGCCATATTTAGTTATCAACAGGCTGGACAGCATGGTAAGGTGACAGAGCAGCATGCCTGGTACAGATTCTAACCTTCTAGAAGAGGACTGTCATATGACCACAGTATGTTGATTTTTATAGAAAACCTGTTCTGAGATGTTATGACCACACCTCTAGAGGAGGTAGGACTTGAACACAGACATCACGACCCAAAGATAGGGACACTACCATTGTGCCTCAAGGGCCCTAACAGCACAGCTGGCCTTAAGTGCTCATCGACATATTCATTACACCCGAGCACTACAGGTTTCCCTTACTCTCTACCATCCCTCTATCATCTTGCCCTGCTACCTCTCCTAGCCCTGCTTTTTAAAAATAAAATTCTTGAAGGAGAATGACAATTAATGAAGTTTTTATGCAGTTTTAAGACAACCAACATGTTTGGATTTAAGTCGTAGAAACATACAGGATGGAGCTACGTGGCCTGGCATGAAGAGGTTACCATGAAGGACTCTCCTTCTCAACCACTCCCCTTTCCTGAGGCATGGGTCCCTCAGGTTAAACCACCACCAGCTGTCTCTCTCTAATATTAGAGACAGCACCTCCTATGGCAACCTGGCTAGCCCGTCGAAAGAGCTTTCCAGTGAAGCCCCTTCCTTTGCTTTCTGCTTATAGTCATGCAAATATTTTCTTGCCGAGTAAAAAATCTGATTTCCCTTTAAAGTTTGAATTGATTTCCACCATCCTTTTAGACAGTGCCAGAGCAGAACAACTCACAGTGTATCAAGAAGCTTGTTCATGCCCTCTGGCTCTGTGTCCTCTGGTCCCTCACATGCCTCCCAATAGAACACTTTCTCCCTATCTCTCAGAACATGAAGTGTCCTTATGAAATCTTCATTAACCTTGCTCTGCTGGAAGGTGAATCCCAGCTTCTCCCCTCTCTCCACATCACTGATCCCATTCCGCAAGATATCCTGCAGCATCTCCAAGGCCTTGACATCCCTTCGAAATTATATTCTTCAAAATTAGACAGAGATCATAATAAGTAGTAGCAGGAACAGGCTGTTCAACCCCTAATCCTAACCTTTTGACAACATCATAACTGAACTGAGTGTGGCTTATACATTCTCTCTAGCTCCATAACCTTTGATTACCTCGGCAGTCAAGAAGCTGATGAACTTGGTCTTAAAAAATATTCACTGTTTCACTGCTATCTGAGGAAGAGGATTTCACAGATTAATGATCTTCTCCTAAAGTGGGGACGTTTAAACTTAATCAAGATTAGAGTGGTGCGGGAAAAGCACAGCAAGTCAGGCAGCATCCAAGGAGCAGGAAAATTGACGTTTTGGGCAAAAGCCTTTCATCAGGAAGGGCCTTTGCCCGAAACATCGATTTTCCTGCTCCTCAGATGCTGCCTGACCTGCTGTGCTTTTCCAGCACAACTTTAATCTTGACTCTGATCTCCAGCATCTGCAGTTCTTACCTTCGCTGTGTTTAAACTTAGCTCTAGACTCCCTACAAAGGAAAACATCTTTTCAGCATTCACCTTATCAATTCCCTCCCAATCATTTCAGTAAAACCAACACATGTTCTTCTGAACTCCAATGGATATTGGCCCAGTCTGTCTAACCTTTGCTGATAAGACAATCCAGGAATCAGTCAAGTGAATGTTTGTTGGTAAAATTTCTCATTAAACATAACATTTTTTTGAAGAAGGAGACTAAAGCTCTGCACAGTGCTCTCGTTGTAGCCCCAATAATGTCCTATACAACTGAAGCAAAGCAAGCAGCCCTACATGTTACATTCCCCATGCAATCAATGGCAATTTTCCAATTGTCTTTCCAATTACTCGCTGAATCTGCACACTAATTTGTTTCTTTGTGATTCATGTATTAGGACACACAGATCTTTCTGCACTTTTGGGTTTTGCAATCTCTCACCATTTAAATAGTATACACGTTTACTTATTCCCTGCTAAAGGGGAGGAGCTCGCATTTTCCTGCTTATTCTCATCTGTAATTCACTCACCTCAGTGTATCCCTTTATCTCCTCTTAACAACTTATTTCTTACTAACCTTGATGCCTTCAGCAAATTTAGAAACTAACTATTTGGTTCTCCCAACACAACGATTGACGTAAATTATAAATAGTTGGGCGGCACAGTGACTCAGTGGTTAGCACTGCTGCCGCACAGCGCCAGAGACCCGGGTTCAATTCCAGTCTTGGGCAACTGTCTGTGAGGAGTTTGCACATTCTCCCCATGTCTGTGTGCGTTTCCTCCAGGTGCTCCGGTTTCCTCCCACAGTCACAAAGAGGTGCAGGTTAGGTGAATTGGTCTTACTAAATTGCCTATGGTGTTCAGGGATGTGTAGTTTAGGTGCATGAGTCAGGGTAAATGTAGAGTAATAGGGTAGGGAAATGGATATGGGTGGGTTACTCTTCAGAGGGTCAGTATGGACTAGTTGGGCCAAATGACCTGTTTCCACACTGTGGAAGTTTTAAGTAGTTAAGTCTCCTACACTGATCTCTGTGATACTTCACTAGTTTGTAGAATTCCAACTAGTTCATAGAATCCCTACAGTGTGGAAGAAGGCCATTCAGCCCGTTAAGTCCACACTTTATTTCATGGTCAGTTGAATACTTTAAAGGGTTTATCCATCAGAAATTGGCATTAAAATAACTCAGAAATAGGTCTGAGTCAGGTAGTGGAACAAAGTATGTACAGTATCCTTCATTCTTTCATGGGAATGTTGGCATCACTTCATACCAGTATTTGTTGCCCATCCCTAATTACCCTTGAACTGAATGGCTTGTGAGGACTCTCAGAGGAAAGTTCAGAGTCAACCAAATTGGTTTGGATAAGGTTTGTAAGCAGGTAGCAAACTTATAAATGCTCTTCAAGGGGTTTTTTTTCCACTTTCTTTTGTGTGAATATAGATTGTCAAGATGTTTATAACAAGTTTATGGAACTCCACGCCACCAACCGGTGCATTACAGAAGATCTCAGTCTCACGTTGAATTTTCAGCATCATTTAGATGCCTTGATTTCTCATCAGCAGTCATCAGATTTCAGCTTCTGGGAAAGAGCTGTTTTCTCATGAAGGGCCAAATGGCCCATTTACACAAATAGGGTTTAAGGGCACACTGATTCTACAATTCAGTGATAGCCGTTGTACAATCCCTTTCACCGTGCTTAAAATGTCCTGAAGAGTTGCAGTGTGCCCTTAAACCCTATTTGTGTTGCTTTACACCCCAGGCCTAATCAACACATTTAAATAAGTAAACGAGGTTTTTATTACTGTAAGATATTAAATGACTTAAGCAGTCAATAGATCCTAAATAGCTCCCCCCCCCGATCTATGTTTATTATATCACTAGTTTTACTTTAGATTCTAGTCAATACCAATTTTGTTTGGTAAACAGCAACAGAAGGGGTCTGGGATTTGCAGCATTAGACCAATTTAGATATAGCCTTACTCCTCTGACTAAACACTTTAATTAAACTTGCTGGCATGGAACAGTTTGCAGCCTCTCTGCATGGCAAGCAACGCAGCATGGTGAATTTGTATGGTTTTCCTGAGCACTTGGAATTATTCAACCAAGTACATTAGATCTCAAAGCATGGACCTGCCTCATCTGTAATTCCTGAGTAACTCTTCCATTAACATCATCTCTCACTCTCGACACTTAATTTGCTGTTTTGTATAAAGT
The DNA here is from genome assembly GCF_004010195.1 of Chiloscyllium plagiosum. Classification (NCBI taxonomy): domain Eukaryota; kingdom Metazoa; phylum Chordata; class Chondrichthyes; order Orectolobiformes; family Hemiscylliidae; genus Chiloscyllium; species Chiloscyllium plagiosum. Next base: position 9,699,433 of record NC_057743.1, on the reverse strand, counting down.
TACCATGGACTTTGTTTCATGGTTGAGAAAAGAACAAGTAGTTAGCCAATGCTGATAGGGTTGGATGGAGAGGTTTGGGATTATGTCAGGTATAGGTGGACTGAATGGCCTGTTTATGAGCAGTACTTCCTATATACTTCTACACCATAATGCAATCCTCTCCCACATCACTCACAACCTGATGCTTGCTGGGCACATCCAGTGGTACCTCTTGACTTATGTGCCCCCAAAGCATGATATCTGGGGTAATGATGGTGTACTGTTGCTGTCTCTTGCTGAATAATCTTGATCAATGTCCTGGAAGGTTGTGTTAAAATCCCATGAGGTCTCTGGTGGAATTGAGGTTCATTTTATAAGGAGAGGTAAGATTTGGAAGTAAACTAGTTGATAATGCCAGTGTTTGTTGGCATTACCAACTAGTTTATTTCAAAATCTTACCTCACAGCCAGGGACCCGGGTTCGATTCAAGACTTTGAATATTCGATCCAATTCAATATTTCTTGGTCGGAAAGCTGTAATACATCAGCTTTTATATTTTATAATGACGAATTTTGTAAGTGGAAGGATACTGCCACCAGTCCTCTTTTCTTGACTACCTCCAAGAGTCTATTTGTCCAGCTGAATAACCACGAGTGAGTCCCAAACCACAGGAAGAGTTCCAAAACTTGATCAGTTGCAGTTCATTGTGTGACAACCTGTTTCATCAATGACCTTCCCTCCATCATAAGCTCAGAAGTGGGAATGTGCCGATGATTGCACAATGTTCAGCACTATTCATGACTCCTCAGACACTGAAGCAACACATGTACAATTGGACAATATGCAGGCTGGGGCTGACAATTGGCAAGCAGTATTTGCACCACAAAAATGTCAGGCAATGACCATCACCAACAAGAGACAATCTAAACAACACCCCTTGACATCCAATGATGTTACCAACACTGAATCCCTTGCCATCAACATCTTGGGGCTTATCATTGACCAGAAGCTCAACTGGACTCACTACATAAATACAGTGGCTACAAGAGCAAGTCAGAAGTTGGGAATATTGTGGCCAATGGCTCACCTCCTGACCTTCCAAATTTGGTCAACGTCTACAAGGCACAAGTCAGGGGTGTGATGGAATACTCCCCACTTGACTGGATGATTGTAACTCCAAGAACACTGAAGAAACTTGACACCATTCAGGCCAAAGCAGCATGCTTAATTGGCACCACATCCACGAGCATCCATTCCGTCCACCACTGACACTCAGTAGCAGCTATGTGTACTATCTACAAGATGCACTACAGAAATTCACCAAAGATACTTAGATAGTCACCTTCCAAACCCACAACCACTTCCATCTAGAAGGAAAAGGGCAACAGATACATGGGAACTCCAGCACTTTCAACTTCCCCTCCAAGCCACTACCCATTCTGCTTTGGAAATATATCGCCGTTGCTAGCTCAAAATCGTGGAATTCCCTCCCTAATGGCATTGTGGGTCAACCCACAGCAGGTGGACTGCAACAGTTCAAGAAGGTCTCTCATTACCACCTTCTCAAGGACAACAAGGGACAGGGAGTAAATGTTGGCCCACCATGATGTCCACATCGCACACAAGAACAAAACTAATACAAGTTACAACAGTCTACTAAACATTTTTACACAGACTATGAGGAGACCTGAGGGCATAGATCCATACTCCATGAGATTCTAAGATTGTCTGCCTTATCCAACCCCACCCATAGTAGTGTGACTTCAACAGATTCGGTGGATCTTACTGTAGTCTCCAACATTGTGCCAGAAACTAGATTCTTAGTGACAAGGAATGCACTCACTGTCCAACTGAGGTTAGAGGGTTCCTGAGGTGAGGTGAGTTGTGTGGAGTTTATGGAGTGTGAGGTTGAAACACACAGAAGATGTAAAGATCATGGAGCAGGATTCTTTATTCCACTGAATCATTTCAAACAGAATGGGAAACAAAGGTCAAACAAAGAGGACTTACAGTATGCACACTGAATGTATCAGGCTGAGGGATTCCTTTACCTGTTTGCTCCCCTTTTCCCAGCAGCCCTCTTTCTGCCTTTTTTCCAGTACTGGCCATTTGACTGCTCCAGTTGCCATCTCTTACTGCTGTCACCTGCTGATGGAGGTCTCGTGACATTAAGAAAAGTAAGAGGTGATTTGATTTAAATATTTAAGATCCTAATTGGGTCTTAATGGATTGGATGTGGAAAGGATATTTCACCTTTTGAGAGAATCTAGAACTACAGGTCACTGTTTAAAACTCATTTAAGACAGAGATGAGGAGTTTCTTTTTTCGCAGACTGAAAAGGTGGTGAAAACAGAATCTTTGAATATTTTTAATGTAGCGGGAGATAGGTCTTTGAGAAGCAAAGGGGTGAATGACTACCGGTGGTAGATGGAAATATGGAGTACTCGGATTAACTATGATCTTATTGATGGTGGAGCAAGGTCAAGGGACCAAGTGGCCTACTCTTGGCCCAGTTGACTATAACTGACAGCTTATTACAAAATCACACCACCCATTGACTAAAAAGATAATTTTTCTAAACTTAATTTTAAATGTATTCCTCAGTAAATTGAATCCACAACCGTATATTGGATTCACCTTACCCGCGCTGTTTAATGTTTTATATACATCAGTGAAACTTTAACATTCTTCACACTGGAGCAGTCGGAGAATTTCTCCTCTTCACGAACTCTCTTTATGTGTTGAGGTCATTCGTGCTGAGCCTCCCTACACCCTCCTCAGTAAGTGGCTTAACAACTTCATTCAAATAGCACAAGCATTAGCTCGAACAGCTGCCAAACTAAAGGGGCACACAGGGAATCTCTTCTCCACACCCCACCAACTTGGCAGTAATGAGCTTTTGGGTCTGTCTATCTCTGAACTTACTCAAACCCCTTGCACAATGAGCCTCGGTTTCAAAGAATAATTTAGTTTATTCTTGTAACCTGAATACATCTGAACTGTGGCTCTTTGTGTTTGAGATCATGAATATATTTGTGCTTGATGTACACAGCACACAGTAAGGTAATTTGTGCTCACAGCTTAGTGCTGTCAGTTCTAGTGAATAGTTCCAAATTCAACTATGAAATATACTTGCAGAAATCTTTAACATAATCTCCTGACTTGGTTCATTCATTTAACTGCTTTGTAGTGTATTATAAATGGGCAGGAGGCTGGGAAAACACAGCAAGCCAGGCAGCATCAGGACCTGGAGAAGTCAACGTTTCAGGTGTAACCCTCCTTCTGGGGATGGGTGTAGAGGGAGCTGCAGATAATGGGGGTGGCGGGGGCAGTGTGGTAAAGTGGGGATAGGTGAAGACAGGGTAGAGGGTACAACCTGGTTGGTCAATGGGAGGAATGAATCTGGTTGGTGGCAGGGAGCAGTGGAAGGGAGGGGAGGGGCTGGGAAAGGAGTCTGGGGATGGAAAGGCAGGTTATTTGAAATTGGAGAACTCAATATTGAGTCCTCCAGGCTGTAGGTATTATGGCAGAGATTAGAGATTTTGTGGCTAATGGGTAATGAACTTTAGCCCAAAATAAACTAAGCTCGGATCTCATTGGTATTTTAATCAGAGGAACAATGATTTGAAGTCAAGCACAGGGTATCACTCATTGTGAAGCCAGATTGAGCAAAGGGCTATAAATATGCAATCAAAATATCTGCTTTGGCTTCACCTTGCCTCTGCCATTTTGAAACAAACACAAAATTGAAACTCCTTCAGGTCAATGGGAAATAATAGTTTCAAGAACATGGACTCAAGTTTGGCAAAAGGCTGACTGAGAAAATGGACAGCTCTGGTGACAATGGTTTGTATAAGTCACAGAAATAACTCAATATACAACAGAGCAGGAAATGAAGATAACATTCAGAACTGAGGGGTTTGGGATTTTTTTTCCTCTATTAATTCACAAAATGAGGGTGTCATTCTCTAGGCAGCATATATTATCCATCCCTAATTTCCCCAAGGGTAGTTGAGAGTCAACCACGTTGCTGTGGGTCTGGAGTCACATATAGGCCAGACCAGGTAAGGATGGCAGATTCCTTCCCTAAAGGATATTAGTGAACCAGATAGATTTTCCCAATAATTGTCAATGGATTCATGGTCACCATTAGACTCTTTTTTCATTATTGAATTCAAATTCCACATCTGCAATGGTGGGGTTTGAACACAGGCCCCAGAACATTACCTGGGGTCGCAGGATGATGGTCCAGCGTAATACCATTAAACCATCACCTCATCTCTGCCCTCATCAATGAACCACAAAAGCCTAGCATCCAAGATCAGCAGATATTAGGGAAGACAAATGAAAATGTTGGCCTTTATTTCAAAAGGGCCAGAGTATAAAAGTAGAGAAGTCCTATTAAAACTATACACGGCACTACTCAGGCCACACCCAGAATACTGTGAACAATTTCAGGTCCCTTACCTGAGGCAAGATATACTAGCATTAGAGGCAGTCTGGAAATGATTAAGCAGGCTGATATAGATGGGCTATCTTAAGAGGACAGGTTGAGTAGATTGGGCCTTCATTCATTGGGATACTGAAGAATGGGAAGCTTCCTTGTTGAAACATATGAGATTCTTAGGGGGCTTGACTGGGTAGATGCAAACAGATTATTTCCCCTTGTGGGAGAGTGTAGGACCAGAAGACATCATCTCAGGATAAGGGACTGAGATGAGGAAGAATTGCTTCTCTCAGCAGGCTGTGGGTCAACACATCTTTTGATGCAGAGGGATGGATCATTAAGTATACTCACTGTTCAGATAGATGATTTTTAATCAGTGAAGGAATCAAGGGTTATGGGGGAAAGGTAGGAAAGCGAAGGTGAGGATTAACTCGTTAGTGTCTGTAAAGTGCTTTGTGATGTTTGTTGAAATGCATTGTATAACATACATGTTCCTTAATAGTATACTTTATTAAGTAACCAAACTGAATTAAACTCACCACTCCAGGGTGAGTAGTTGCAGATGCAAACAGCCACAATGCAAAGTCAGAACTGGACCCAGGAAGCCACTGTGCCTATGGTCTTCTCTTCCAGTCTGGGTAGTGGGTGAAATGAATGAAAAAGGAGTTAAATGCAGTGGTCAAAAAAAATCCACAGGGCTCCTGGAGTTGAATGAGGCAAATAGGCCCAATAGCCTCCCTTAACTGTACCTCATGTTGTGGTCCCATTCCTGATCACTTGACCCATGACCTATGTAGGTGCTGATAAGACAGGACTCAGCTTGGCTGTGATATCATGTTTGCCAAATAGTCAAAGAGAGAGTAATAGGAAACCTAAGAGTAGAACAATATGAAAATCAATTAGAATGAATTTTCTGAGTGTCCCCTATCCATTTATTTCTTGACTCCTGTCCAGGAGGATCTCGACCTAGGGGTCATGCTCTCCAGATATATGGGAAGTCATTTTGGGCTAAGAATCATAGAATCCCTACCATGTGGAAGCAGGTTATTCAGCCCATCAAGTTCACACCAACCCTCTTAAGAGCAATCCCACTCAGACCAACCCCCCTACCCTATCCTTGCATTTCTCATGGCTAACCCACCGAGTCTGCACATACCTGAACATCTATGGGCAATTTTTAGCATGGCCAATCCACCTAACCTGCACATCTTTGGACTATGGGAGAAAAGCAGAGCATTCTGAGGAAACCCACACAGACACAGGGCAAACGTGCAAACGGATGCCCAAAGGTGGAATTGAACCCAGGTCCCTGGTAACAGTGTTAACCATTGAGTCAACGTGCCTCCCAGTGAGGACAAAGTGTTTCACTCAGTGGGTGGTGAACCTGTCATGCTCTATACCATGAGAGGTCTGGAGGCAAAGTCACTAGATGCATTTAAGATAGATTTCTAGACACTGAAAGCATCAAGGGATGGAGAGAGGTCAGGAAAATGGCTTTCAGATAGAAGGTCAACTACAATTATATTGAAAGGGGGAGCAGGCTTGTTGAGTCAAGTAGCCTATACAGTATCTGCTCCTTGTTTTAATGCTGCTTTGAAAGAAAAATATTCCCATAACAAATTTCCAAACTGAAAGCAGGTGTCAAGTGTACTGTCATACATTTCCTGTGAACTTTCATCAAAGCATGAAAATGTGATACACATTCACAGCCACAGAATAAATAAGACAGGAAGATTAATGATGTTGACAGCTCCTGATTATTTCATTATGTGCCCTATTACAATTATTCCACTGTCGTGTCTCAGTTTCCTTAATAAATCCATCGCTGCCAAGCACCACTACCCAAGAGATGTCCCTTTTACATAATTGGGAATGATGGGCACAGCCACATTAATTACTCTAAGCCTAAGTTCTGTCCTTCCTCCTGCAGCTCTGGAGTCAGGAATTAGGAGGTCCCAATAATAGGGTGAAGTCACGTGTTGATGCAACCATGCTACTTGAGGAGGCCTCAGAATTCCTCACTGGGAGCAGCATCCCAAATTTCCTTTCTGGACAACTGACAGAGCATGGAAATCTTCTCACCAACCTGCCCGCTCTCCAGAATGAAAGCCCAAACAATGGTTTCTGACTGGCCATTCCTCCATGGGATAGGTCATAAATGTGTCTGACACTGCAGGCTAATGACCACACTGCCACTTGCCAGTGATCAGGATGGGAGCATCTGGATGAATCCTTACTAATTGCTTCTAGGGGGAAGTTAATTGTAGCATGTTACTCATCACTCCACAGCTAAGACTGTTTGCATGGATTAATAGCACATTTCATCCGTCTTGGACATCTCTTGCCAAATGTGCCAAAGCATTCTCCTCCTCAGTTTCCTCTTTCAAGCATGTATCCCAACCCATTCCTCAATAGTGACTTTTTAATCCTCCAAATATTTCCTGCCTGCCTATGCAATCTGTGCATCAAGAGGTTCCGAGGTCAAAATGGTGATTCACAGCTTCTTTCTCCAGTCACAGGTATCAGCAGGAGGCAGAGAAGAATCGTCTAACATGCAAGTCCTCGTTTCTCAGAATCACAGAATTGTCCTAGCACAGAAAAAGACCATTCAGCCCTTGTAGACCTGCTGAATTTGTCTGACATGACTATCTGCATCTGCAACCTTTTGCTTTTCCTTGATAGAGCGAAGATTTCTTGCCCCTCACTAGCTCCGTGGTAAAGCACTTGCAGATTGCCTGGACATTATTGGCAGAACTGTGTCTAATTTCTTCTTTTGACATGTGAACAATGTTCTCTGGGAATAATGCCTCAGATTTTCCTGAGGAGTTCTGAATTTACAATGAAAGTTCACAGCTTTATACAGAAACAAACTCCAATTGCTATGGCAGCAGCGAAGTTAAATTCCGATAAATCACTGTTGCATGCAAAGGAACAGCAGGTGACTGGTAGCTTGCAAACATACCAGTCAATATTCTTCATATGACTCAGCCAAATCTACACAGCAACACATTTCTATCCCAATTATCCTCATTGTCCTTTAGCATTGCAATATGAAAGTTACTCTTTCCTAAGTGTGTGGATTCATTTGCACAAGAATCCTAAATTAAGATACTGGGGGCTAAATAGGGATGTGTCTCGCCCATATCTTAGGTGCTATGTACCTGCCTTGGGTCTGACTGCGTAGAGGAGACCATGGTGCAATGATAAAGTCACTTAACTAATCGAGAAGTTCAGGTTAACCCACAAGGGCATGGGTTTAAATCTGACCATGAATTTAAATTAATTTTATAAATATGGAACATGTTCAGTAATGATGATTATAAAACTATCACTAATTTTAATAAAAACTGTTCTGGCTCATTAATAACTTGGAGGAAAGAAATCAGCCATCTTTACCTGGCCTGGCCAATATGTGACCCAGACCCATAGCAATGCGGTTTACACTTCCATTGCCCTTTGAAATGGCCAAAGAACTCTTTCCATTCTAAGGTGATTAGGTAAAGGCAACAAATGTTAGCATTGACAGTGAGCCTTACATCCCATAAAAGAAGATATCTTTCTTAAAAACTCTAACTTTGGATAAGCTCCAGGCAGGCTGCCATCTTGGTACAGGAGTTAGTATCAGGATATTGAATGAGAACATTTAGGACAGCACGGTGGCTCAGTGGTTAGCACTGCTGCCTCACAGTGCCAGGGTCCCAGGTTCGATTCCAGCCTTAAGCGACTGTCTGTGTGGGGTTTGCACATTCTCCCCGCATCTGTGTAGGTATCCTCTGGGTGCTCTGGTTTCCTCCCACGTTCCAAAGATGTGCAGGTCAGGTCATTTGGTACTGCTAAATTGTCCATAGTGTTAGGTGCATTAGTCAGAAGGGGTGGGTTACTCTTCGGAGGGTCTGTGTGGACTTGTTGGACCGAAGGGCTTACTTCCACACTATAGTGAATCTAATGTAAATATACAGAGCAGCATTTCCATAGAATCCCAACAGGCACTGTGGAAACAACTCCACACTGACTCTCCAAAGACCATCCCACTCACCCCTACCCTAACCTTGTAACCTTGCATTTTCCATGGCTAATCTACCTAGCCTGTACATTCCTGGATACTATGGACAAGTTAGCATGGCCAGTCAACCTAACCTGCACATCATTGGACTATGAGAGGAAGCCGGAGCACCATTGATAGTGTCCAGAATGGAGAATTTGGTAGCCACAATATGAGAGCTACATGAACCATCCATGTTTAAGGAAGGAACCCATTAGACATGCCTGGAGCATTATGGATGGGGCATCTCTTCTCTTAGCTCAACCCCTCTCAAATTTTCTTGCTGATTTTCTTTTTCATTAGAACTCAGCGAAGAGTGGCAGTGAGAGGACAGAGGAGGACAGGAGTGCATTGAAGGCAGGGAATGACCCCTATTGGTGGATTAGAATGAGCATGGTGTGGGCGCTGCCAAATATTTATCATTCTGCTTTCATGGAGAAGCAGTGATGATGGGCTGAAGCTTGTTGAGGCATTGGTGGTCTTCTCTGATGGTCAGTCACTCTTCTCAGCAGGTTCCTCCAAACAACAATCAGGCAGTGGTGAAGCCACCATCAAACTTTTGTCTGGAATCAGGACCCAGGGGTAGCAGAAATCGCACCCACTGAGGGCCACAGGACTCTGCCCTAGTGCCCAATGGGCTCCAGCAGCAGGCTGTGTCTGCTGCCAGAAGGTCAGGCACCGGTGTGCCAGGAACGTGGATTGTCCCAGAAATAAGTGAGTGATATGTGTGGGACATCTGCAGTCTGAGCTGGCAGGGAAAGGTGAGCAGGTGATTTGGCAGCAAGTGGAAATGGGGTGGTTCTTGGTATGTTCCATACCTCCTCCATTTCTTGAAGTCCAGTTCTTTGATCCATCCCTGAATACCTTTGATAGAGGGAGGCTGCCTCCATCATCAAGATGCCTGCCTGTCCATTTCAGCTGCCAAGCACATGGCATGGTGACAGCCCTGCCCACAGCTGGTGGGGTGAGACCCTAAAGTGGTCACTAATTGGCCCGGGTTCAATTCCCACCTCGGGAAACCTGTGTGGAGTTTGCACATTCTCCCTGTGTCTGCGTGGGTTTCCTCCGGGAGCTCCAGTTTCCTCCCACAGTCCAAGATGTGCAGGTTAGGTGAATTGGCCATGCTAAATTGCCTATAGTGTTAGGTGCATTAGTCAGGGATAAATGTAGGGGAACGGGTCTGGCTGGGTTGCTCTTTGGAGGGTCAGTGTGGACTTGTTGGGCCAAAGGGCCTGTTTCCACACTGTAGGGAATCTAATCTAAACTTCAAGGTCTCAAGGGCAGTAAGATTGACATGGGCCTGGTACTGAACTCCATCAGAGATTGGAAGGCAGCTGGGATTGGGCACACTGCACAAGCAAATGGCTTCTCCAAGGCCTAACTCACTGATGCAGGAGAGAAAGTGATGGATGTGGGCACAATTACAGTGTTAATAGGCACCTAGAAAAGTACATGAAGAGGAAAGTTTTGAAAGGAGGTGATGGCCTAGTGCTATTATCACTGGACTATTCATTGAGCGACCCAGTAATGTTCTAGGCACCTGGGTTCAAATTCTGCCATGGCAGATGATATAATTTGAATTCAATAAAAATCTGGTTTTAGGAGCCTAATTAATCCATTGTTGATTGTTGGGGGTGGGGGAACCAATCTCGTTCACTAATGTCCCTGAGGGAAGGAAACTGCCATCCTTACCTCCTCTGGCCTGTATGTGATTCCAGACCTACAACAATATGGCTGACTCTTAACTGAGCTATGGGCAATAAATGCTGGCCTAGTCAGTGATGGTCTCATCCTGTGAATGAATAAAATGGCCAGGGGCAGACAGGTGGGGCTAGTTCAGTTGAGGTTATGTTTGGCATGGACTGGTCTGTTTCCTTGCTGTACGACTGTATGATCCCACCTGATGAATTATTTCATAAAGAAAGATGGATGGGCATGGGAGAGAACAGAACTTTCAGGGCTATGAGAGAGAGCAGGGGAATGTGATTGACTGCAGTATTCACCACAAGCCAGCATGGAGCTGACGGGTCAAATGACCTCCTTCTGTAAGACAAAGCCTCTGTGGCTCAAATTATATATCATTGTCGTTTGTCAGAGCTTGCAGGGAGCCTTTTGGGTGTAGCAGGGAGTGTCTAAGGCCCCAGGAGGTGCTACATGAATGAAGCTTGTTCTTCCAACCTTGAGGCAGAACAACTCAATCAGATCGGAAAGGTTACCTGAACGTAAAGGAAGCATTCCATCAGATTTGTAACAAGCTCCAAGGTAAAGGGTGCGCTGGAGAAAGATGCAAGAAGGCAGCATAAACCTCTGGAGGTGAGTGAAAAAAAACCAGAAAGGTTGGAATTCTGAGTGAACTTTGAATAAGAATAGAACAGAAACTCGAACACTGTGCCCAAGAGGATAGAGAGAAGGACATGAAGCAGAACAGAAATGTAAAAGAGTTCCTCTGAGTAAAAGGAAGCTGATACAAACCCTGACCCATGTATTAACTGTGACACTGAAGAAAATAAAATGTCTGCAGCTGAAGTTTGGAAAGAGCCACAGGAAGAGGGACATGGTGAAGGGACAGGCCGTTCCAGTGCAGGAGGAGATCAAGATAGAAAGTGCCAGAAAGATCTTTGCATTGAAGAGATTTGAATAAAATGCAGCTGAGGTAACACCTAAAAACAAATAAGGAGTGGAACATAGACAGGGGACAGAATGGTAAGTGAGGAAATAAATTGGATACCTCTACAAAAAGAGTAATAGAAATTAGCAATCAATTTTCATTCTAATTTTAAAGTTAATTCAAGCAAATGTTTGTGTGTGGGAGCAGGAGTGAGTGTGAGTGTGCATGTTTATATGTGTCTATGTATGTCTCCATGTGTCTGCTTTATGTATCTATATGTACAGTATGTGAGTGTGTGTATTTGAGTACTTGTATATAGGCCTGGGTATGTTTATATGTGTATAGATATATGCATATGAATGTTAATAAAAATGGGTGTCTATATAGAGGTGTTTGTAAGTGCTTATATTTATGTAGGTCTATGTATCTGTGAATTTGAACTGCCCCAGGTGTGCTTGATAGGTGGGCATGGAATAAATTGGGAAATGGTATTGGTGCCCCTCCTGCTGCCTACCCACCCATCCCAACCCCAACAGTTAGCCTGGTATGGGGTGGCAGTGGTGCCAACAGTCCACCTGCTCTTGCAGCTGACGGCCTTAAGGAACAGATTAAGATTTTGTGACCTCATGCAGCCACTGCCACAATGGGGAAGAAGGCCAGAGAAATCTTTGAACCTGCCAGGTCTCATTCCTCAAGCATTTGGCTGAAAAGTGGCAGGGGGTACCTCTCCTTTACATGCCCATCAGAAGCTCGCCCACTGTCAGCTCTTTACTTGGATTTACCTCTCCCTCTGGACCGCACAGCTCAGTTCCTGCCTTCCTAAATCCCCTCACTGCAGGGCCCATGCTTGGCCCCACCAAGAAGTCCACCTGGCTCCAGCATCAAATATCTTGGGGGACTGGATGCAGTCCCAGTAGTGGCCACCATTTTTGGTGGCACTGCTGAGACTGGTATCCGGCTGGTCACTTAATCGACTCAAAAAGCTCAGCAGCTCTGACAGCTTCTGTGAAGATAAATCAGAGTTTACATTTCGGGTCCAGTGACCCTTCCTCAAATCATTTTATTGACTGGCCAGTTCTCTGAAGTGAGTGTGGTAACCTCACCCTGACCTAATTATTGTCCTGAAGGAGAGTTGTGGTTTTATTGACACGCAGATATTGACAGAGCAATGGCCTGTTTCACTGAAAAACAAGTTCACAGGCATGAGAATGACCATTTCTGACCAACTATAATTAATATCAATTCCATATTTGTAAAACAGTGTATGATCTAAGGGTCTAAAGGCTTTATCCTCCATCCTACCCCAGAGATCACTTGAAGCATGACATACTACCAAGATGAAAGCTCCACTGTAATCTACGAGCTCAAGGTTACCTGAGACATGGATGTGTTGGTAAATGTAGTGGGAAAAGCATTCCCTTTTTGTAAAGGTCAAACTTATTGAAGTCAGGTTGAATGAGCACAACAGTTGATTGAGAATAAATGGCTAAAGCTTTGAAGAAAACTAGTTGGAATTGTTCCTGAAGATGATTTCTATCTTGATGGGTTTCATGAAATTGGCACCATTAGACACTAGGAGATTGCCTGGTAAATCTGTGTGATCTAGCTCTAATCTATTACTATTAACATTATTTATAATTCATATTGACTGCAAATTTTCTGTCAATTTAAAATAAATTTGATCTGATTATTTTTATTAAAGTGAAAGTTAGAAAAAGTAAACACTTGCCTGTTGGTTTTCTTGTTGGGGCATTTTTGTAAATTTGACTCTTTTGATTTATGGATTTCCACAGTGGTTACCATCATTGGGGGACCCTTGCAGATGATGAAAACTCTCTTGCACTCGCAGGGTGAGTCTGTAGGTTGCTGTACAGACTGATGCAGGTACACCAGGCTCTGTTACATTTGGGACAGAAGGTGTTTACGGGAGGGGGCTGGGCCTGGTGTTGGTGTGGCACCAAGCACCTTTCACTACTTTCATCTGACTTCCTCTTTATCCCGATGGCAAGACCCAAAGTGTTTGAAGCCTTCCCAGATGCTCCTCCTCCACTTTGGGCTAGTGATTCCCAGGTGTCTGTGGGAATGCTGCACTTCACCCAGTGAGGCCTAAAGGATGTCCCTGAGGCACTTCTTCTGTCCACCTGGGGCTCGCCTGTCATTTTGGAGCTGGGAGTAGCGCATCTGCTTGGGGGGGGGGGGGGTCTCGTGTCAAGCATAGAGTCATAGAGTCATAGACTCATAGAGTCATAGAGTCTGCCAGCACAGAGACAGGGTCTTTGGCCCAAACTGGTCCATGCTGACCATTATGTCTATCCATGCTAACCTCTTTTCCCTGCACTTGGCCCATATCCTTCTAAACCTTTCCTAACCATGTATTTGTCCAAATGTCTTTTAAAAGTTGTTAATATACCCACCACAACCATGTCCACTGGCAGCTCATTCCATATGCGCACCACCCTCTGTGTGAAAACGTTGCCCATCAGGTTCCCTTTTATTCTTTCCCCCTAACCTTAAACTGATGCCCTCTAGTCCTCAATTCTGTAACCCTTGGAGAGAGACTGAATGCATTCACCCTATCCATGCCTCTCATAGTCTTATACACTTCTATGAGATCCCCCTCAGTCTCCTACACTCTAAAGAAAAAAATCCTAGCTCGTCCAACCTCTCCCTATAACTCAGACCATTGAGTCTTGGTAGCATCCTTGTAAATTTCTTCTTCAGTTTCTTTCCAGTTTGATAACATCCTTCCTTACAGTAAGGTGAACAAAACTGAACGCAATACTCCAAGTGCGACCTTACCAACGTCTTGTACAACCGCAACATAACTCCCCAACTTCTATACTCAATGTCCTGAGTGATGAAGGCCAGTGTGCCAAAACCCTTCTTCACTGCCCTGTCTTTCAGGGAACTGTGAACCTGAATTCCAAGATCCCTCTGTTCCACTACACTTATTAAGGCCCTGTCATTCACCATCAAACTCCAACCTTGATTTGATTTTCCAAAATGCATGATCTCAGACTTACCCATATTAAACTCCACTTGCCATTTCTCAGCCCACTTCTCCAGCTAATCAAGGTCCTACTGCAATTTCTAACAACCTTCCTCACTGTTCATGATACCACCTACTTTAGTACAAGTGACATGCCCAGCTTAACGCATCCAATCAAGTAGGGGTCAGTGCCTCGATGTTGGGGATGTTGGCCTGGTAAAGGACATTGGTGTTGGTGCGCCTGTCTTCCCAGCCAATTCACAGGACCTTGTGCAGGCAGCATTGCTGGGACTGCTCCAGAACCTTGAGGTATCTGCTGTAGACAAGTGAGTTGCTGGCAGCCAAGTGTTATGATGTCCAGAATGTCATGACAAATGCCCGATAGATGCTTTTTTTTCTCCTTTATAACGCTTTTCAAAGTTACAGTTCAGATACACATTCTGTGATGGTATGTTGTAAACTCACTACTCCTTTGATATTTTTCCCTCAACTGAACTCCAGAAACCATGGCATGATCACTTATTTCATTGCTGTTTGTGGGTGCTCTCTTCTGTTTATTATGGCTATGACGCTTTGTACAATTTGGTAAATGGCTATAAACCTGAAGTATTTTGTGAACTATAAAAAGGACTTTGCAGTGTCAAGTTACTGAGAAGGATGCCATTGAAATGCAAATCATTTCTTCTGCCGTGCTTATTGCTGAAATACACAACGAGCCTGGAGTGCATGTTCCAAAATACTATATCTCAATTTATTATTTGGCAAAACTTCAAGCAGGTATTGAAATAAATTGTTTGGTGTAGCAAGTTCATGTGTCCTGGAATACACTGCTTGAAAGTGCAGTGCGAACATCTTCAAGAGTAACTTTCAAAAGGGAACATGATAGAGATGATCAAAGGAGGAGGAGCAGCAGTGCAACCAAATGCACAGCTCATCCAAAGAGCCAGGACTGATACGATGACCTGAATGGCCTCACTTTTGGTACGTATCTCATCCTACACTACGGCAACACCGAGCCATCCAGTGTACAGAATTCTCTTTATCGCACTGAGTGAGTTTCCAAGCAAACCATGATCGATGTCCCCACTGAGGTAAATGATGCTGCTCAGAGAGTCTCAATGACTTTCTTTCATCTCATCCTGGATGAATGTTTTCTCGGCACTTTATTCAGGCAGCCACACTTTCTGTCTGTCTGTACCCAAGAGATAGTCTGTAATTACTCCCTGCTTGAGAAATAAGTATCATTTAGCAGCTATGATCCAACACTCAGCCCTGGTTAATTAAAGCCTCTGTATTGTGAGACACCTTGGACCCAGTTGGATGAAGAAAAGGCAAGGAACTGCGATCTATTCAAAGATATCTGTGAAGCAGCAATAGATGCATTATGGATAACACACACAAAGCATGAGTCATTCCTTCATTGCTCAGTGACTGTGCACTTCTCTCTGAGCTGAAAATGTGTTGCTGGAAAAGCGCAGCAGGTCAGGCAGCATCCAAGGAGCAGGAGAATCGACGCTTCGGGCATGAGCCCTTCTTCAGGAACCGAAGAGGCTAATTTCTTAAGATTTTGGAGGTGAGTACTTTTCAGTGACCTCTCCACCGTTCCCTGCTGTTACACTATCATCTGTCCAAATTTGTTTTGTTCATTCATGGGGTGAGGGTGTCACACTCGAGGCAGGATTTATTTCCCAGAGGGCAGTTCAGAGTCAACCCCATTGCTGTGGGTCTAAATTCTCATGTAAACTAGACCAGCAAAGGATGACAGTTCCCTCCCCTGAGTACCGGAGAGATTGCTCCCAATGGTATAATCACCATTCGAGAGGTAATGTATTTTAAAACAGTATGTCTCTATCTTTGAATGACACAGCCAGCATCTTCTAAGCTGCAACTCAACATCACTGCCCCAGTTTTTGGGGAATGGTGCCCCAATAAAACAGTGTCACAATGTGAATATTTTCTAATCTCGGGATTTACTGAGGATCAAAGTGCAAGGAGAGGTTTATGCATAGCCCAGACTCATGAGGATTCGTCAGTGATTCAGTGTTCCTCATCGAAGTCATGGAGGCAGTTTGAGAAGATGGTACTCCTTGCTGACGAAAATGACTACAATGTGCAGTCCTGTAGGGGTGGTGGTGGTGGGGGAGCAGATGCACACATGCACTTATGTTCATGTGAGTTTTGCAACTCGTCAACCCATCCTTACTTTCAAATAGTCTCTTTAGGGTCGCTGGGTCAAAATCCTATAAGTCCCCTCCTAACAGCACTGTGGGTGTATCAACACTAAGTGCACTTCAGTGGTTCAAAAAGGAAGCTCACCATCACTTTGCCAAGGGCAATTATGGATGGGTTACAAATACCAGCCTTGTCACTGAAGCCCCCATCGCATGAGAGAATAAAAAACTGCAACATTACCATCTCTTTATTACTGAGCTCCACACAAAAACAAATCAAGTGGTTTACAGTTGATATACCCTCAATAGATGACATCACTATCATTCTGAGACATCATTTCATTACAGATCATGGAAGCCAAGTTGACAGAATGATAAAGGTTTAGCGATTTCCACTTTAATAAATTTAAAACAATTGGGTTAGATGCATGCGGTTCACTCCTCTAAATATTTTGAGCAGTGCTGTAGTGTCTTGTGAGTTCACTTATCAATAACAATACCTATTTCCTACTTGTATAGAATTGCACAAAGGGAGGCCACTTCTTCCATCATATCTATACCAAATCCTTAGATGAGCTGTCCCAATCAATACATTCCCTGCTCTTCCCTGTAGGTCTGTTACATATTTATTCACTTTCCTTTTTTAAAGGCTTCACTCTGTTGTGGCTCAATGAAGAGTGGAGGAGGTCATACCAGGAGCAGCACCAACCATGAGGTGTCGACCTGGTGAGGGTACAAAGCAGGACTACTTGTGTGTCAAACAGCAAAAGCAGCAGCTGATAGGCAGAGCTAAGTGATCCTACAACCAGAGGATCAGTTCCATGCTCGGCAGTCCTGCCATATCCTCTCATGAACAGTGGTGGACACAGGAGGAAATCCCACAAATATTTCCATCCTTAATGATGGGGGAAGCTCAGCACATCAATGCAAAAGGTAAGGCTGAAGTATTCACAACAATCTTCAGCCAGGAATGCTGAGTGCATGATCCATCTGGGCCTTCTTGACGATGAAGGAATGAAGGATGTAGAAATGATGTATATATGTAGTAACGGGCAGGAGGCTTAAAGGGGAAGCATTTTCTTTCACCCAGAGACTGGTGGAAATCTGGGACTCATTACCTATAAAGGTAATAGAGGCAGAAACATTTAAGAAGTATTTAGATGTGCACTTGCAATGCTAAGGCATACAAGGCCAAGGGTCAAGTGCTGGAAAATAGGATTGGAATAGTGACCAGCACAGACTCAATGGGCCCAGGAGTCTTTTCTTTTTTCTGTAGGTCTGCAAGAATCTATGAGGTCCCCAGTATCATGGACGTTAGTCTTCAGCCAGTTCCATTCACTCTGAGATATCGGGAAATGGCTGAAGGGAATGATACTGCAAAGGCTGCAGGCCCTGACAACATTCCGAAAATAGTTCTGAAGGACTTCAACTCCAGAACTTGCTGCAGCCCAACACTGGTATCTATCTAACAGTGAGGAAAATTATCCAGATACGTCTTGTATACAAAAGGCAGGACAAATGACTTGGATGAGTAAGAGGAAGGGTGGATTATTAAGTGACACAAAGGTTGGTAGAGTGGTGGATTGTGTGAAGGGCTGTTTTAAATTGCAATAGGATATTGACAGGATGCAGAACTAGGCTGAGAAGTTACAGATGGAGTTCAGCCTGGAAAAGTGTGAAGTGATTCATTTTGGAAGTTTGAATTTGAATGCAGAATACAGGGTTAATGGCAGGATTCTTGGCGGTGTGAAGGAACAGAGAGATCTTGGAGTCCATGTATATAGATCCTCAAAGTTGCTACCCAGGTTGATAGGGTTGTTAAGGAGATGTATGATGTGTTGGCTTTCATTAGCAGAGGGGATTGAGTTTAAGAGCTGTGAGGTTATGCTGCAGCTCCATAAAGCACTGGTTAGACCATGCTTGGAATATTGTGTTCAGTTCTGGTTGCCTCATTACAGGAAGGCTGTGGAAGCTTTAGAGAAGGTGCAGAGGAGATTTACCAGGATGCTGCCTGGACAGGAGGGCATGTCTTATGAATAAATGTTGAGGGAGCTAGAGCTTTTTTCAGTGGAGTGAAGAAGGATGCAAGGTGACTTGATAGAAGTGTACAAGATGATGAGAGGCATAGATACAGTGAATAATAAGAGACTTTTTCCCAGGGCAGAAATGGCTATCACAAGGAGGCATAGTTTTAAAGTGATTGGAGGAAGGTTTAGGGGAGATGTCAAAGGTAGGTTTGTTACACAGAGAGTGATGAGTGCATGGAATGTACTGCCAGTGGTGATAGTAGAGTCAGATGCATTAGGGACATTTAAGCGACTCTTGGATAGGCACACAGATGATAGTACAATGAAGGGTATGTAGGTTAGTTGGAAATTAGAGGAGGATAAAAGGTCGGCACCACATCAAGAGCCAAAGGGCCTGTACTATGCTGTACTGCTGTATGTTCTGTGTTCTATGTTCTAAATCCAGGCCAGCCAATTACTACCCCATTCATCTACTCTCGATCACTAGTTAAATGATGGAAGGTGTCATCAACAGTGCTATCAAACAGCACCTGCTCAGCAATAACCTGCTCAGTGATGCCCAGTTTAGCTCCTGACCTCATTACAGGCTTGGTTCAAACCAAGCCAAATAGGCCAAATTCCAGAGGTAATGTGAAAGTGACTGACTTTAAGGTAAAGGCTGCCATTATCTGAATGTGACGTCAAAGAGCCTTAGCAAAACTGGAGTCATTATGAGTCAGTGCAAACAAAAAAATCTCTGCTGGTTAGTCATAGCTGACACAAAGAAAGGTGGTTATGGTTGTTGGAGGCCGGTCATCTCTGCTCCAAGCCATCTCTGCAGGATGTCCTTATGTTGTGTCTTTTACCCAGTCATACTCAGCTCCCTCATCAATGATCTTTCTTGCAGCATAAGGTTAAATGTAGGGTGTCTGCTGAAGACAGTGCCATATTCTGTACCATTTGTGACTCCTTTGATATGAAAGCATTGCAAGTCCCAATGTAGAAAGGCCTTAGCAAAATCCAGGCTTGGTCTGGCAAGTGGGAAGTAACAAATATGCCACACAAGTGCCAGGAAATGGCCATTTCCAAAAAGAGACAATCTGACCATTACCCTCGAATTTCGATGACATTGCCATAAGTCAATATCTCACTATTAGCATCATGGGAGATAACATTGACTAGAAACTCAACTGGACTCACTACATAAACACAGTGGCTGCAAGAGACAGGTCAAAGGCTAGGAATCCTGCAACCATAACTCACCTCCTGACTCCCCAAAGCCTACCCATCATCTATAAGTCAACAGTGTGATGGAATACTCCCCACTTGCCTGGATTGGTACAGCTCCAACAACACTCAGAGAGCTTGACACTCTCCAGGACAAAGCGGCTGGCTTGATTGGTACCACATCCACAAACATCCCCTTCCTCCAGCACTAATGCTCAGTAGCAGCACTGTGGACTATCTACAAGATGCACTGCAGAAATTTACCAAAGATCCTTAGAAAGTATCTTCCAAACCCACGATTACTTCCATCTAGAAGGACAAGGGCAGCAGATACATGGGAGCACCACCACTTTCAAGTTCCACTCCAAGCCACTCACCATCTTGACTTGGAAATATGTCACCATTCCTTCACTGCCACTGGGTCACAATCTCAGAATTCCCTCCCTAACAGCATTGTGGGTCATCCCACAGCAGGTGGACTGCAGTGGTTCAGGAAGGCAACTCACTACCACCTTCTCAAGGGAAATTAGTGACAGACAATAAATGCTGGCAGAGCCAGTGATCCCCACATCCCATGAATGAATAGAAATGAATACATGCCTTTTAGGTAATGAGTGTAGAGGGATTTGGCACAAAAATGGACATAATGGAGCTGAGGTGAAAATCTGTCATGACATGACCTGGTTGCACAGCACACCAGGCACAAGGAACTAAATCACCTGTGGTTCCTTCTGTACATGAGTCAGATTTCCAGAATTTTGCACCTCATCCACACCTTAGTCAGTTCAAAACCTCTCCACACATTCTCTGTCCTGCATAGCACACTCAGCTAAGTTGACTAAATTCCTATTGCCCTACAGGATTGATCTTAAGCAATAACCAAGCAGGCTTTGCTATAGACTATGAGCAAACCAATACCAAAAGCACTTGGCTAGGAGGTTGTTTCACAACACACACTCCTCATGAAAAAAAATTGTCAAGACAATGCAACTTAATCTGCATCACTCAGCAAAGTCGGTTACCATGGAGAATGGTTATCCTGAGTCACAGCTACAATTTTACATAATAATTCAACAAACACAAGATAAATCTCAGTGAGGAACAATAATTATCAGTTAATGGGTGCAGAAACTAATTTGAGAGAAAACCCCAAGGAGTTGTCAATTGAGGCTTTGTTCCAAAGAACCCTCTTTTCTCAGCTTGTGTGTGGAACTGAAACTTATAGAAAATAATTTACCAGCTATTTCAATATTGAGCTCTGTGTAAACAATATATGGTTATAATTGGTCATCAGTGCATTATCAAAGAATTAACAATATATGAGCACTTGTCAAATAAACAGTAACAAATGTATATTTGGTAAAATAAATCAAAATCCAATGGTGTGTGGGTTATGCTGAAAACTGCTACTTCAGGTCTGACAATCAGACTGTTGACAAGGTTCCCCCTTTTTTACAGTTCCAGATGGAATTTGTCAAATTGTGAAGCTCTCTGGTAAAAAGGAGATAAACTGGCATCATTTGGCGATTCATCCATGTCCCTCAGATGAATGCAACCAAGTTAATTTAGAAAGGATCCCTTCTTTTGTAGATTCCTTTTGCCCAGATCCAAAGGAATGAATGTTTTTAAAAAGAGCTAATTTAACCAGTTTTCTTGAATTGGCAAGTTTTAATTAATTAGTATTTTTTAAATTACGAGAAAGAATATTAACAGAACATATATGCACCAAGTCACCATTTATGTTCTTGCTCTGTATGTTCACTGAAAATCCTTTGTCATGATTCCTTTTGAACTGGCTGGCAGAAGTCAGAGTGGAAGATTGTTTCCCTTTGATTACCTGCAGTGCAAGAGTATTTAATTGGCTATCCTCAGAGCTGTAGCTCTCTTGGCACTTTAGTCTACTAACAAGAATTCATAGTAATCATCAAATTCCTACAGTGTGGAAACAGGCCATTTGGCCCAACTAGTCCACACCAACCCTCCGAAGACTATCCCAACCAGACTCATTTCTCTCCCCTATTACTTTTACATTTCCCCTGACTAATGCACCTAACCTACACATCCCTGAACACTATGAGCAATTTAGCATGGCCATTTCACCTAATCTACACATCTTTGGACTGTGGGAGGAAACTGGAGCACCCAGAGGAAACCCACGCAGACACAGGGAGAATGTGCAAACACCACACAGTCACTCAAGGTTGGAATTTAACCTGTGTCCCTGGTGCTGTGAGGCAACAGTGCTAACCACTCAGCCACCATGCCACCCACTTTTTTTTTCTGGTCAGTAACACAAACGGTCTAGTGTTAAAGTCAGTTATATACAGTCCTTTATACATTCCTGGAGGGAAAAATCAAACATATCATAGTCATTGAGTCATAAAGATGTACAGCACGGAAACCTTCGATCAAACTCTTCTGACCAACAAGATATCCCAAATTAATCCAATCCCTTTGCCAGCATTTTGCCCACGTCCCTCCAAACCCTTCCTATTCATACACCCATCCAGGTACCTTTTAAATGCTGTAATTGTACCAGCCTCCACCACTTCCTCTGGCAGCTCATTCCATACACGCACCACTCTCTGAGTGAAAAAATTGCCCCTTAGATCCCTTTTAACTCTTTCCCCTCTATGCCCTTTAGTTTTAGACTCCCCTAACCAGGGAAAAAGACCTTGACTATTCACCCTATTTATGCCCCTCGTGATTTTATAAATCCCGAAAAGGTCACCCCTCAGCCTTTGATGCTCCAGGGAAATCTGCCCCATCCTATTCAGTCTCTCTCTATACTTCAAACCCTGCAACCCCAGCAACCTCCTTAAAAATCTTTTCTGAACACTTTCGAGTTAAAATCTGTAGGATGTATGGTTCCTGCTGAGAGGGGGATAGTCAGTCCCCTCATTATCTCTCATAAGGTCTTTCCTGAGACTTTCCATGGGCTTCACACAGGATGTTGCCACAAAATCACTAAATTCACATCCACAACTTTTCATTACCTGCAGCAGTTGTAGAGTCAGAGTCATAGAGATGTACAGCACGGAAACGGACCCTTCGGTCCAACTCGTCAATGCTGACCAGATATCCTAACCTGATCTAATTCAATTTACCAGCACTTGGCCCTTATCCCTCTAAACCCTTCTTATTCACCCATCCAGATGCCTTTCAAATGCTGCAATTATACCATCTTCCACCACTTCCACTGGCAGCTCATTCCATACATGTAACACCCTCTGTGTGAATAAGTTACCCCTTAGGTCCCTTTTATATCTTTCCCCTCTCACCCTAAACCTATGCCCTCTAATTCTGGACTCCCCCACCTCAGGGAAAAGGCCTTATCTGTTTACTCTATCCATGCCCCTCATGATTTTATAAACCTCTACAAGGTCACCCCTCGGTCTCCGATGCTCCAGGGAAAACAGCCCCAGTGTATTTAGCCTCTCCCTATAGCTCAAACCTCCAACCCTGGCAACATCCTTGTAAATCTTTTCTGAACTCTTCTAAGTTTCATAACATCCTTCCGATTGGAAGGAGACCAGAATTGCACTCAATATTCCAAAAGTGACCTAACCAAAACCAACATGGCCTCCCAACTCTTATACACAAAACTCTGACCACTAAAGGAAAGCATACCAAACACCTTCTTCACTATCTTATCTATCTTCAAGGAACGATGAACTTGTTCTTTTAAAAGAAATATTTTGAGATTAAAAGTCATTCTGGATGTTCCCCAATCGGAAATCTTGGATGAAGTAGGAAAACCATTCCCTATTGAGGACCAGCCATGCAGCTTTTAAGTCGGAAAACCCAGACCAAAACAGAAAATCTAGATATGATCTCTGCAAAGGCATCAGGAATGCCAAGAGGCAGTATGATACCAAGTGAGAGGCCCAAGCCAACCGTACAGTCTCCAATTGCCTGTGGCAAGGCCGAAACAACATTATTAAATACAAAATGAACCTGAGCAAGATAGCAGACAAACACATGTCCCTCCCTGATGTGCTCAGTACTTTCTATGCTCAGTTTGAGCAGAAGGCCAGCAGCGCGGTGTCACCTTCCCCGACCGCCCTGCAGCACCTGTGCCCACTGTCACTACTGCAGACATCAGATCGGCCTTCCTGAGAGTCAACCCAAGGAGAGTGACAGGCTCAGACAGAGTCCATGGCCAAGCAGTTAGATCCTGTATGGACCAGCTGGCGGAGGCAATCACCAACATCTTCATCTTTACCACTCCCCTCCCCCCACCCCCCACAAGCCATAGTGCCCACCTGCTCCAAGAAGACCACCATCATCCCCGTGCCTAAGAAAGCACATGCAATATGCCTTAATGACCCTGTGGCTCTGACCTCCATTATCATGAAGTGCTTTGAGAGGCTGGTCATGACCCACATCAACTCGAGCCTCCCAGCCTATCTCAATGCCTGCATTTTGCCTACCTAAGCAACAGATCCACAGTGGACATCATTTCCCTAGCCCTACACTGATCCCTGGAACATCTGGATAACAAGGACACCTAAGTCAGACTCCTGCTCATCAACTACAGCTCCGCCTTCAACACCATAATCCCCTCCAGACTCATCTCAAAACTCCAAGACCTAGGTCTTGTATCTGCCCTCTGAAACTGAATTCTCAGCTTCCTGACCCATAGGCGGGGTGGCATGGTGGCTCGTTGGTTAGCGCTGCTGCCTCAGAGCACCAGGGACCTGGGTTTACTATCCAGACAGATAGTAAACAAGTCAGAACACAGAAAGTAGATGGAGGATTGGTAATGTGATATAATGATAACAACATCTCTCTCAATGTTAGCAAAACCAAAGAACTGATCATTGACTTCAGAAAGAAAGGAGGAGGAAACTCCTCCATCGACATTAACGGAGAAACGGTTGAGAGGGTAGAGAGCATTAAGTTTTTAGGAGTGACGATAACCTACAACCTGTCCTGGATCTCCCACGTAGATGCGACAGTCAAGAAGGCACAACAACCCCTCTTCTTCCTCAGATGGCTCAGGAAACGTGGCATGTCCACTACGACCCTCACTAATGTTTATAGATGTGCCACTGAGAGCATACTGTCCGAGTGCCTAACGACCTGGTATGGCAACTACTCTGCCCAGGGTTGTAAGAAACTACAGAGGGTAGTGAGCATAGCACAGACCATCATGGAAGTCAATCTTCCATCCACGGATTCCAATCCATTATACCGCAGAAAGGCTGCCAACATCATCAAAGGTCCAAAGCTCCCCAGTAATGCTCTTCACCCTCTTCCATCAGGTGGAAGATACAGAAGCTTGAACACACACACACACGTTCAGGGACAGTTTCTTCCCAGCCATTATTAGACTGATCAATGTACTGTCTAACTTCAAATAATGTTGATCTCGTGAATGTTGATCTAGTCTGGTGCATGTACTGTGGGGCGTAATCTGTGCGCCTAACTCTGTCCAAGTTTGTTTTCACGCTATGGTCTCTGTGTCCTTGCTTACTATGATCTGCCTGTAGTGGACACAAACAAAGCTTTTCACTGTACACGTGACAATAACTCAAATCAAATCAATCCAGTAAAACTGTCCATAAATAATTTGGAGTTGTGACCCATCATTGTAACACAGGGCATGATTTCTTTAACCAGATGAGCAGGTTTGCATGAAGTTTCAGCAGAGGCACTTACAGCGATGTGTCAACTTGCAGTATGGTATGTGTATGGTCACAAATAATAAAGAGGAATTAAACAAGAACATAGTGTTTCTTCTTTTTTCTTCCAGCAAAAACCTCCCAACAACAATCACATTCAATTCAAAACATTAACTCTGTTTCTCTCTCCAGATGCTACCAGAATATTTCAAGCATTCTCTGTTATTATTTCAGATTTCCAGCCTGTATTATCTTGTCTTTGAATTAATCCTAAATTCATTTACTGTGTTACATTAAATCTGTCTCAATGTAACTAATTTAGTTACCATACAATGATGGTTCCTAACTTATCCCAACATTATAAAATGTTAGTCACTCATTTTTTTTCTCTAATGGAATAATGCATTAGGTTAAGAGGATAATGAAAAATAGATAAAATAAATCTATACCCAATAGAACTGTTAACATTATTTACATGACAATTTCATTATTCAGTTTTCTTTTAATAAGCAATAGAACTTGAGAAAGCAATCTAAAGTCAAATGAAATAAGACTTGCATTTCTAATCAGCCTCAGCACGACTTCAAAGTGCTTTAACTCACTTTGGATTAAAATTCCATAATTCACGTAATTAGGAGGCAAAATGAAGAAAGAAAGCACAACTTTCTGGGAAAATAGGTGGCAAGGACTCAGTGGTTAGCGCAGCTGCCTCATAGCATCAGGGACCCAGGTTCGATTCCAGCCTTGGGCGACTGTGTGGAGTTTGCACATTCTCCCCGTGTCTGTGTGGGTTTCCTCTGGGTGCACCGGTTTCCTCCCACGGTCTGAAGATATGCAGGTCAGGTGGATTCGCCATTCTAAATTACCCATAGTGTTCAGGAATATGTAGGTTAGTTGCATTTGTCAAGGGTAAATATAGGATAATAGAGTAGGGGAATGGGTCTGGGTGGGTTACTCTTCAGAGGGTCGGTATGGATTTACTGGGCCAAAAGGCCTGTTTCCACACTGTAGGGATTCGATGAAGAACTAATAGAGTGAGTTTCAGTTTTTCAGGTGCCACCTTTTTAACTTGGAGGATATCAGCTCTGTCTCAGAGTCAGAAGGTCCCAGGGTTCACCCTGGGCAAAATCTTGTGCACAAAGTCAAAAGAGCCACTTCATTGCAGTGCTGTCCTTTTGGAAGTCCTATCATTTCAAGAAGGGTTGTTAAGACATAAACGATCTTATCAAATTCACAGTCGGAAGGCGAGGAAATTCTCCCCTGTGCCAAGGCCAAGATTTAACCTCCGGCAAACGCTTCAAGGTGACCTTCTCATTGTTGGGTTGCCACCTTTCAGCTGAGCTCATAAACTGGAGGCCTTTCCACTGAAACATAATGGTGGACTCCCAGGATAACAGTGGCCCATTACATAAGGGTTCAAATAGGCACCAGACCCTCTGTTTACATCTGCACTAAGGGGATATAATTCCTGTTTCAGGAGCACACCATGGTAGTGACTTTTCTCATTAACTACAAAAGGAAGGTGCCTCTCCAGCACACATTGGCTTCACCATATTGAATGTTTAGCAATTGATTTTGCACCTTTTAAACTGGTCAAGCATCCCCAGCTTGTACAATGGCACTTAGCAAACAAAATGGAACTTGAACACACTGTGAAAAGCTTTCACATTTATGACAACCGGACTTCTGGCAATCTTTGGGACAACGCTCCAAGAAGCTTTAGATCCAGCCTACACATTCCGACTTTAATGCAGAGAGCATCTGACGTCAATCAAACATTTTGATTTAGGCTGTGTCTCCTGACAGCCTCAAAAAGTTAACATTGCACGTGTGCAGAGGTGTGCACATGCTTACTTTGTGAAACACCCTGCCAGTAAAAAGAATGGCATCACCCAAATGAGCACAATAAGTGGAAGTTAAGGTGATGGAATGGCATCACTGACAGGGATACTGCATGCATACATTCCGCACGTGCTTACTGTGAGTGTTCTTGGGGTGTCGGCAGATGTTCTCTTTGCTTTGCTAGTTATTTGGTCTATTTCATTTCAGTGAGGGAGTCCTGTACTGTCACTGGTGTCAACATTTAGTTGAGACTGTAAGCCCAATCCACATTTGCCTACCCCAGGCAGTGTACCATGCTCCCATAGTCCGATTTTGAAAAATAGTGAGTGAGTTCTCCCATATCCTGGGCCAATGTTTATCCGCTGATCAACATCACAATGACAGATTATTTGGACATTACTATGCCGCTGCTGGTGGGACCTTGCTGTGCAGAAACTGACTCCCATTTTTCCTGGATTACAACGTTGACTACATTTCAAAAGTGAAGGCTGTAAAGTACTTTGAGACATTTTAGCAGATGTAAAATGTCCTCAGTCGTCTTTCCTCTTTCTCTCTGTTTTTTCAAAATGTGAGTGTCCCCTCACTTTATTGTTAGTCATGCCTTGTGGCTCATTTGAGCATCATTCTTCATGTCCGAGCATCATTCTTCATGTCCGAGCATCATTCTTCATGTCCGAGCTTTGACAGCAAGTAGCAGCAAGTAGCAGCAAGCCACCTAGCCAGAGGAGCCGTCATGCCTGCCTCCAATTTGCTTTCATCCATCAACTCCATCTGGAGTCAGCCTCGGCTCACTGAGATTCTCCAAAAAAATGACATGAATGGACAGGAGACCATAATGTGAAAGATCTTGTGGCACTATTCAAAATTTTATCACCTGGCTCTTGGCCAACATTTATGGTTCACATTATACTGCGACTAATGGATTACCTTGCCGTTCATCGTTATTGGGCCCTGCTCTGTACAAGTTGACTACCTATATCTGACATTACAGCAGTGACCGTGGTATGGAATTTGCAGTTGCCACGAGTCTTTGTGAAGATGGGAAACCCTGTAACATGCCTTGGCCTTCCTGAGCTGTCTACCAGGTTACAGATAGGCTTCAGGCAACAGTCTACTCTACTGTAATCATTAAAGTGCCAAATAATGGTCCCTGAACCTTCCTCTGCTTTTACTTTGCCTATGGTCTGGGGGGTGGGGAGTAGGGAGTGATGCTCTTGAATCAGCAATGTCAGCTTCACAAACCCAACTATAAACTCTTTGGGTTATTGGTGACCAGAATTGGACTTGCCATACAGATACGGTGGCTACAAGAGCAGGTCAGAGGCTCAGAATCCTGCACTGAGTACCTCACCTCCTGACACTCTAAAGCATGTTCACCATCTACAAAACACAAGGCAGGATGGGTGCAGCTCCAACAACACTCAAGAAGCTTGACACTGCCCAGATCAAAGCAGCCCACTTGATTAGCACTACATCCACAAACATTCATTCCCTCCACCACTGATGCTGTGTGTACCATCTACATGATGCACTGCAGAAACTCACCAAAGATTCTTAGATCGTGCCTTCCAAACCCACAACCATTTTTATCTAGAAGGATAAGGACAACAGCTACATGCAAACATGCATGCAACAGCTAGCTGCAAGTTCCCCTTCAAGTCACTCACAATCCTGACTTGGAAATATATTGTTGTCCCTGCAGGGTCACTGGGTCAAAATTCTGAATTCCCTCCTTAATGGCATTGTGAGTCAACCTACAGCACATGGACTGCAGCAGTTCAAGAAGGCAGCTCACCCCCACCTTCTCAAAGGCAACTAGAGGTAGGCAATAAATGAGGGTCTCGACTATGACAACAGCATCCTGGAGTGAATACAAGTAAACACTGCCCACTTTTACTGAATACTGTCCTTCTCATCAACAATCCTGAGTTTACCCTTCAAGTATTTCACAGATTGAGTACTTCCAAATCTGACTGAGGTCCATATCCTGCCATTGTTGCTGTTTGTTCAAAAAAAGCAGGTGATATGACAGAACCTCCATCTGAAAGACCTATCTGGACACTGAAATTGTAATTAAATACAATTTCCTTTAGTTTGTGGTACATCTCATTACCCTATCAGACAGATGACAGGAAATGGTGGAATCCATGTAAATTTTTCTGGCTACTGCATATAGTTGCTCATTTATTTCTCAAAACTGCATTTGGAAACCTTTTGGATCCCTGACACCAGAGTTTAGATTGGGTTTTTATAAAAGTCTCCAGGGCTCACAACGGGCCTTCTTGATCATTTTTCACTATTGTCCAGCATTCATCAAGGATATCAATTGAACCTCATTAGGCTGATGACAGTAGGCCTTGAGTAAGCCATTCCACAATATCTTCAAATAGAACAGCTCGGTGGCTCAGTGGTGAGCACTGCTGCCTCACAATTCCAGACACCTGGGTTCAATTCCAGATTTGGGTGACTGTGTGCAATTTGCACATTCTCCCTTTCTCTGTATGAATTTCCTCCAGGTGCTACGGTTTCTTCCCACCATCCAAAGATGTGCAGGTTAGATGGATTGGCCGTGCTAAATTGACCATAGTGTGCAGACGATGTGAGTTAGCCATGGGGAATGCAGGATTACAGGGATAGGCGTTAGGACTGTGTGGGATGCTCTTCAGAGGGTCTGTGTGGATTTGATGGGGCTGAACGGTTTGCTTTCACACTGTAGGATTCTATGAAATGCCTTTGTGTCATTAGCTCCAGAAAGCTGTTGATTCCTGTCTATGAAGCTGTGTAATGACTGAGCTTTCCCAGTGGAGAATTCCAAAAATGCACCACCAAATTTCTCCTCATCTCAACCTTAAATGGTTTGAGATTTCTGCTCCTTGGTTCTACAGACAGCAGCCATAGGAAACAACCTATCAACATCTCATTCTGTAAGAATTCTGTCAGTTTCATTGAGGTCACCCTTCATTTGTCAAAACTCTGGAGAATATAGACTCAGTGTCTCCTCATAAGAGAATCCTGCTATCCCAAGGATTAAACTGGTGAAAGTCCACTGCACTCACCCTATGTAAGTATATCCTTCCTAAGATAAGTGGACCAACATTATACACAAATACAATACAATTACAATGCAATTCAATACTGCACAGGAATGGGCCCTTCAGCCCACCAAGCCTGTGCCAATTCCAATCCTTATTTAGACCCATTACTTATTGCCCATGCTCGGTTTCTATCCCTCTGTTCACCTCCTGTTCATGTATCTATCAAGATATGCCTTATATGTTGTAAATGTGCCTGCTTCCACCACCTCCATTGGCAATGCATTTCAGACACCTATCACCCTCTGAGTGAAAAACTTTCCACTCACTTCTCTCCTCAACTTTCCCGCTCTTGCCTTGAACCTGTGCCTTCTTGTAGTTGACTTTTCCATCCTGGGAATCAATGCCTGACCATCCACCCTAAGCATGCCTCTTATAATTTTGTAGAACTCCATCAGGTCACTCTTCAGCCTGCGTCTTCCCAGTGAAATCAATCGGAGTTTATCCAACCTCCCCTCATAACAAATACCCTGCAGACCAGGCAGCATCTCAGTAAACCTCCTCTACACCCTCTCCAAAACACCAATGTGGTCTCACAAGTATCTCATGAAGGTCTCACCAAGGCTCTATACAAATACAAATGTACCCAAATCCCTTTGAAGTGAATGCCAACATGCCATCTGATTTGCTTGCTGCACCTGTAAACTCACATTTAGAGATTCATTGACACTCACACTTCCCAACATCTGCTATTTCAGAAATATTCCACTTCCCTTTCTGTTCTACCAAAATGAATAATTTTACACTATTCACGTTAAATTCCAGTTTTTGGCATAACCACTAAGTCTGTCCGAGTGCCTTGAAGTGGAACAGACTTGGTTAGTTTCTTGAAAGCCTCCTTGCATCCTCCTCAAAGCTTACTCCACTTGATGTTGTCAGCAAATTTGGAAATGTTACAAGTGTCCTCTCATCATAAACATGGTTATAGATTGTGACTAGTTTTTGACCTAGCACTGACCTTAGCAGTTCTGCATAAGCTACAGCCTGCCATCCAGTAACCAATCCATTTATTTCTACTCTCTGCTTTCATATTTGTCGACCAAATTTCAGTCCATACTCGTCGATTCCACACATTCCCATGTACCTTCATGTTCTTTTTACTAACTTCCTGTGTCGGGCCTTATCACAAGTTTCCTGAAAATCTAAACAGACCGCATTCACCAGTTCTCCATTGTCTATGTGACAACTAACATCTTCAAGAAACTTTAGCAAGTTCTTTCTGTGAATGTAAAGTTGCCACATCCTTGATAGTAGATTTGAATAATTTCCTGCTGCTGATATCAAGATAACGGATCAGTAATTCTTCGTTCACCCTCTTTCTCTGGTTTTACATTACATTTTCCACTGCCTGAATCTAGAGAATTATAGAATACAACCACAAATGTACCCATTATCTCTCTTTAACACTCTGAGATGAAGCTTGTCCAGCTGGTTTATCAACCCACAATGCATTTTTTTAAAAGTACTACCTCTTTACTCAAACTCTATTTGTTCAGTCTGTCAGTTGCACAAGTCCTTTGGGCACCTTGTGATTCTCTTCTCATAGAGTCGCTTGCCTGCTCCTTTCCCATACCCCTCCAAACCTTTCCCATTCATGTACTTATCCAAATGTCTTTTACACGTTGTAATTGTGCCCACATCCACCACCTCCTCAGGAAGTTCATTCCACACAGGAACCACTCTCTGTGTAAAGAATTTGCCCCCCTCTGTGAAGACAGATGCAAAGTAACTGTTTAGTTGATGTGCTGTCTCCTTATTCTTCCCTTTACATTCTCCTAGCCCCACCCATAACGGGCCCACGTTTATCCTTGCTATTTTTCTTTATATCTACATATTGATGGAGGCTTTTACAGTCTACTTTTATGTTCCTTGTTAGCTTGTATTCATATTTGCTTTTCTATTTCCTTACCAGTCTTTCAGCCCCCTTTCATTGGATCCTAAATTACTCCAAGTCTTCAGACTGACCATTATATTTAACATTCCTTTAAATCACTTCCTTTGAGTTAGTGCAAACTTTAACTTTCTCTATCAATGAATTTTGATTCACCTTTCTTTATGGCTATCCAAGCTTTTGAGGGATGTGCATTTGTCATAGAGTCATAGAGATGCAAAGCATAGAAACAGACCCTTCAGTCCAACCTGTCCCACCTGCCAAACCCTTCCTATTCATATACCCATCCAGATGCCTTTTAAATGTTACAATTGTAACAGCCTCCACCATTTCCTCTGGCAGCTCATTCCATACAGGTACTACGTTCTGCGTGAAAAAGTTGCTCCTTAGGTCCCTTTTATATCTTTCCCCTCTCACCCTAAACCTATGCCCTCTAGTTCTGGACTCCCTCACCCCAGGGAAAAGACTTTGTCTATTTACCCTATCCATACCCCTCATAATTTTGTAAACCTCTATAAGGTCACCCCTCAGCCTCCGATGCTCCAGGGAAAACAGCCCCAGCCTGTTCAGCCTCTCCCTGTAGCTCAAATCCTCCAACCCTGACAACATTGAAGCTTTAAAAATTGCTGTTTAATGATACTGGAGATATTTGATATCCAGCAAATGGATTATTAGTGTTCAAGGTGAGTTAAATTGTGTAGAGGTATTATGAATTCAGTATACTTCTGAAAACTCAGGTACAACTCGTTCAATAAGATGGCACTTTGAATAAGGGTTTTTGCATTGAATCTAATAATGTCTGGGTGGAATTTGTCATCACTTTATTGATTATTTAGGAATCCTCTCTGATGTGGCCTTCAGCAACACATCCTCTGGAATGGACTCACTGACCGTAGCTTTTGCTTTATCACCATATTCTGCGTACGCGTGGACTCCCAACATGGCTGCCAGGGTCACTGTCATAGAGGTGGTAAATGCTGGCATTATGACAACTAAATCTAAGCTATTATTAAAAACAGAGCTGAGAAACAGAAAAAAAAACAGAAGGGCAAATTACTATATCAAACATCTTCCTGCCATGGGCAATGTACAACTTTGCAATTCTCTCTTGCCTTTGAGCATCCTTCAAATCTCCTGAATATCTCCCTTCTCATTGCCTTTATTGAACCTTAGCGGCTGTGTTCCACAAAGACATTCAGACGGTCTCAGCAACACTGCGAATATGATTGTCCTTGCAGTACTTGATTATCCCTGTCTATATTTATTCTTATCACTTTGATTCACTTTCTATCCTCCTATTTATCAAACTCATTTTTTAAAGTAGTGTTTGGCACTTATTTTAATAGGTTTCACTTCAGGTTGTACAGTAGATTTTCCAAAGGGTGTAATTTTT
Organism: Chiloscyllium plagiosum; assembly: GCF_004010195.1. Taxonomy (NCBI): domain Eukaryota; kingdom Metazoa; phylum Chordata; class Chondrichthyes; order Orectolobiformes; family Hemiscylliidae; genus Chiloscyllium; species Chiloscyllium plagiosum. The sequence goes on along the minus strand of NC_057743.1, from coordinate 9,666,119 downwards.
TTTAATAATGTAAGGTATTGCTTGAATCTTCTGTATTTATGTAATCCAGTTCTCTGAGTGCAGTCTAGCATGAAATATCCTGATTACATCTACTTTGCTTGTCCCTTCAGTTTTCTAAAGGTTTGAATCATTTCACATCTTACATTCCTTTACTCAACAGAAAACAGGTCAAGGTGTGTAAGTTACTGCTCAGAACAAGTCCCAAGGCTACCTCCTGATGAGCTGGAAGCCTGTCTTCTAGTTCAATGAGCTATTCAAGGTCAAAACTGTTCAACAGAGCAACTAATGATAGAGTTTTAAGAATACAGAGTTAACTGACAGAGTCATAGTCATACAATATGGAAAAAAACCCTTTGAGCCAATTCATCCATGCCTACCAGACATCCCAATCCCATTTGCTAGCACTTGACCCAAATCCTTCTAAACCTTTCCTATTCGTACACTCTTTCAGACGCCTTTTAAATGTTGTAATTGTACTAGTCTCCACCATATCCTCTGGCAGCTCATTCCATACATGCACTGCCCTCTGTGTGAAAAAGTTGCCCCTTAGGTCCTTTAGAAACTCTCCCCACTCACCTGAAACCTATGGTCTCTAGTTTTGGACTCCCCCACCTGGGAAAAAGACATTGACCCTGCAAATGCCCCTTGATTTTATAGACCTCTATAAGATCACCCCTAAGCCTCCAATGCTCCAAAGAAAAAAGCCCCAGAATCCAACAGATCAGATCTAATCTCTGTGCCAGTCTTGAGCAAAGTCTGATTCATACAGTGCAGACAAAGATGCCCAAGGCATTGTACATTGTCGAGACAAGCAGAAGCTATGGCAACGGATGAATGGACATCGCACAACAATCAACAGACAGGAATGTTCCCTCCCAGTTGGAGAACATTTCAGCGTTCCAGGTCATTCGACCTCAGACCTTCAGGGACCATCCTCCAAGGCAGACATCGGCCAAAGTGGCCGAGCAGAGCCTGATAGCCAGGTTCGATTCCCATGGGGATGGCCTCAACTGTGCCCTTGGGTTCATGTCACACTACAGGTGACCCGACTGCAGTACAAGCCTGCATACACACACACTCTCTCTCACACACACACAGACACTCAGATCTACTCCCTCACGCGCATACACCCACATGCACATACATAGATATAAGTTTGTGGGGTGAATTTGTGCTTGCAGAATCACATTTTATTTTGCTAAAAAAACTGCATGAATCCATATAAGATCCTGTAAATCCCTTTTTTAGAAATATGATCAGTCTGACCATTGTGGCACAGATAGTCTCACACAGGACACCTCACACCTTCATTGCATTATCTGGGCCGACATGGCACCTATTGTTAAAGTTCAATTGAGAATGTGACTTTTAAAAAGTTCTGAGATTTACATATGAAAGAACTGAAATCAACACGGACATTCCAAAATTTGAGACTTAACAAACAATCCAGGTATTTTTCTATATATACATCACAATGTACACCTTTGCTATAAATTCTGTGTCTTATGATCTTATAGTCCACAACCACCTGGTGAAGGAGCAGCACTCCAAAAGTTAGTGCTTCTAAATAAACCTGTTGGACTATAACCTGGTGTTGTGTGATGTTCAATTTTGTACACCCAAGTCCAATACCAGCACCTCCAAATCTTAAGAAAATTCAATTCACTTGATGTGAAATCAAGAAATGGCTGGAGACACCAGGAATTGCTGACAACATATCACCAACAGTCCTGTGGTTCAGAATTAGTCACTGCCCTAGCCAAGATATTCCAGTACAACTGCAATTCTGTCTCCTGCCCAACCATGTGATAAACTGAGAGATATTTCCTGTTCGCAAAAAGCCAGGCAAATTCAACCCAGTCAATGACCACCCCATCAGTCTCCTTTTGATCCTCAGTGAAGCGATGGAAGATGTTATCAAGCAGCACTTGCTCAAGAGTAATCTCAGTTTGTGTTGTGCCATGGCCACCCAACTCCTGATAAATTATCTCCTTGATCCAAGCATGAACAAAACAGCTGAATTCCAAAGGTGAGGGAAGAATAAACACCCTTGATATCAAGGTAGCATTTCATCGAGGATGGCACCAAGGTGATTTAGCAAAGTCAGTATCAATGAGAAACACAGGAAAATCGCTCTGCAAGATGGAGTCATACCTAGCTCAAAGAGAGATGGTTATGGTTGTTGGAGGTCAATTGTCTCAATCCAAAGACAATATTTTGCTTTTTTCTCTCTGAGAATTCTTCAGTGTCATGCCCTGGGGCCCAACTTGCTTCATGAATGACTTTCCCTCCATCACGACCTCAGAAATGAGGAAGTTTAGTGATGATTGCGTAATAATCAGCACCATTTGTGACTGTTCAGCTACTGATCCTGTTTGTGTTCATGTGGAATAAGACTCAGTTAATATCGAGTCTCGGGCTGACAAGTGGCAAACAGCACTCACATCACACAAGTGCCAGGTAATGGCCCATCATCAACAAGAGAGAATCTAAACACCTGCCCTAACCACATTAGCATTGCTGAATCCCCCATTTATGGTATGACAATTGCTTGTGACTAGAAACTGACCTGGATCAGTCGTATAAATATTGTGGCTGCAAGAGGAAGTCAGAGGCTGTGAATTCTGTGGTGAGTAACTTACCTCCTAACTCCAGCTTCTATGAGGCACCTATCAGGAGTGCGATGGAACATGATCTGGATGAGTGAAGCTCCAACAACAGTTTCGAAGCACGCAGCCTTATTGGCACCACATCTGTAATTGTAAACATTCAATCTCTATAGATGCACAGTCAAAGCACTGTGTGCCATTTACAAGATGCATTGCAGCAGTTAGCTAAAACTCCAGTAAGGCCACTTTGTAAACCCACATGCGAAGACAAAGACAGCAGATGCTTGGGAACATCACTGGCTGCAAGTTCCCCTCCAAGCCACTCTCTGTCCCAACCTGGAAATGTAACGCCATTCCTTCACTGTCACTAGGTCAAAGTCTTGAAATTCTCTTCATGACAGCATTGTGGGTGTGCCTACACACTCAGGATTGTGGCAGTTCAAGATGGCAGCACACCACCACCTTCTCATGGAGAGTTAGGCTCAGGCAATAACTGCAGGATCAGCCAGCAACACCTACATCTTGTAGTTATGTAGAAGTGAAACCAAGTTGAATTAATTCTTTTATCCCTCCTGAAGAGATACAGATGGTGAAAATCCTTGAATTGGATTTTAAGTCCCTCCCCTGGCCATAGTGATGCTGGGAAAACCTGAACTATAAGGGGTGACAAGCTCACCGTCAGCCCAGCTACTCTCTATTGGTCTCCATTACATTATGGAGTGGGTAGGAGCTGAATGTGCAGCCATTTTCAATAAAGGCATTTGAGCTTGTTACCAAGGCAACTGACTTGCATTTCATACCACCCACAGCATGATGCGGTTGGCAAAAGCAAGTGAGTGCAATTGAGAAGCCTGCTTTTCAAAATATGTTTGTAATGGCAGGGAGGAAAAAGGGGCACATGATTTGAGACGGTACCCTTTGGGTATTGGGGGCACCCACACAGATAGCACGCACCCACTTTGTTCTTGCCCACTTGGCTTCCAAAGTCAACCCGACCCCCAACATGCTTTCCGCTTGCTTCACCCTTTGTGTGAGAGAAAGTGAGGGCTGCAGATGCTGGAGATCAGAGCTGAAAATGTGTTGCTGGAAAAGCGCAGCAGGTCAGGCAGCATCCAAGGAACAGGAGAATCGACGTTTCGGGCATAAGCCCGTCTTCAGGAATGAACCAAGTGTTCTTTATTTTAATAATTCATGGAATGTTGGTGCTGCTAACTGAACCAGCATTTGTTGCTTATTTCTAGCTGCCCTTGTGAGCTGTTTTCTTGAACCATTACAGTCCATGTGCTGTAGGTTGACCCACAATGCCCTGAGGGAGGCAGTTCCAGGATTTTGAACCAGCGACAGTGAAGGAACAGCAATATATTTAAAGTCAGGATGGTGAGTAGCTTGGAGGGGAACTTGCAGGTGGTGGTTTCCCCATGTATCTGCTGCCTTTGTCCTTTTAGATGGAAGTAGTCGTGGGTTTGGAATGTGCTGTCTCATGTCCCACAGTGAATTTCTGCAGCTCATCCTGGAGATAGCACACACTGCTGCTACTGAGCGTTGGTGGGGGAGGAAGTGGATGCTTGTGGATATGGTGCCAATTGAGTGGGCTGTTTAGTTCTGGAAGCTGTTTTAAGTGTTGCTGGAGCTGCACATATCAAGGCAAATGGATATTCTCTAACACTCCTGACTTGTGGCTCGTAGATGGTGGACAGGATCTGGGGAGTCAGTACTTCCAGCCTCCCACCCTTCTCTTGCAGCCACTGTATTTATAAGGCAAGTCCAGTTGACTTCTGGTCAATGGTAATCCCCAGGATATTGATAGTGGGGGATTCAGCAATTGAAAGTCATTGGGTAATGGTAAGTCATTGGTAAGATTCTCCTGTCAGAGATGGTCATTGTCTGGTGCTTGAGTGGCACAAATGTTACTTTTTATGTGTTAGCCAAACCTGAAAATTGCCCAGGTTACAAAGAGCAACATGCTTTCAATAGCATGTCATGTTTCAAGTGATCCCAGTTAAGATGGAGTCTGTTATCATTCTAACCTCAATATGTGTGTTGCGGTGCAATGATGATGCCATTAGTATGTCTGTTAAAGGTAGACTGACAAACTGTGTGGCTTAAACATATACTGAAATAATGCCTGAGGCATAACACAGCATGCCCTCTGGTATTGATTTTCATTCCTTCCTGGCTGTTGTGCCAGCTGTAACCACAATTCAGTCCTGCTGCTGTTGGGACTGTTAGAGCTGACACTCAGATAAAGTGAGGCAATGAGAAGTGGCAATCACATTCCCAGCCTGTTTAGCCTTTGGGAGCAGGTCTGCCAATTGTTGCTTAACTCTTGCAATGTAGAGCATGGGGGGTCTGTGAGCCAAGAAATTTACCCCTAATTTTGGGGCAATATATTGACGATGCAGTCATTGTAAAATGGATAATATTGGATAGGCTGCCTAAAGAGATGTAGAGTGGCTGATTGAGCTGAGATTACTTTCTCAATACTCTCCCCTAAGTCAAATGTTCCCACTGGAGGAATGAGTAACACATAGGCCTAGAATCACCAATCTGTGATCCTAACCAAGCCAAGACTGTCCAATCCTCCATGACACGGCAATAGTGTCCAAGAAAGAAATGTTCGCCTTTAGGGCTCTTCAGAACAGTAACTGGGTCTGAAAATCATGAACAAAGACAGAAATTGCTGACAAAGCTCAGCAGGTCTGGCAACATCTGCAGAGAGAAATCAAAGATTGGCCACCCAGCCCAACAAGTCCACACTGGCCTTCCAAAGAGTAACCCACACAGACCCATTCCCCCTCTTTACCTCCAACTAATGCACCTAACACCATGGCCAATTCACCTGACCTGCACATCTTTAGACTGTGGGAGGAAACTGGAGCCACTCTGAGGAAACCCAGGCAGACATGGGGAGAATGTGCAAACTCCACATAGACAGTCACCTGAGGTTGGAAGTTAACCCAGATCCCTGGTGCTGTGAGCCACCGTGCCACCCATTAATGTTTTGGATCCAGTGACTCTTCTTCAGAAAGTCATGAGGTGGAGTTTGTGTATTCTAGTCTGTGGTTTGCACATAGAGTCAGATACATTAGGGACATTTAAGCGACTCTTGGATAGGCACATGGAAGATAGAACAATGAGGGATGTGTAGGTTGGTCTGATCTTACAATCGGATAAAAGGCCGGCATTAACATCGAGGGCCAAAGAGCCTGTGCTGTACTGTTCTATGTTCTATCTGTGTGGGCTTCCTTTTCCCACTAGCAGCCCCTTTCCAGTTCTTGGATTTCTGTCACCTGCTCCGACAACAGCTCTTGTAGCCATAACTTCCTTCCTCCACGTTCATGGAAACAAATCGAAGTGGAGTGATCATTGCGGTGGAATGAGTTGATTGTACAATATTGGGTCTAATAATGGGTCAGCTTCTATCCAAATAAAGGTTCCGTTGAGACTTCATAAACTCCAGTCAGCAATGCTTCAGCTTCTATATTAACTGCAGCTTTGTGCAACCATTCCTGGATTTTCTGTTTTTTGATCAATTCCAGTTGGACACTGAATAAACATGTCTTGTGTATTTCCTGCCATTTCTTACACCGAACAAATAAAAACAAATATGTTAAATGTGAAGAGTTGAAATGGATACCTGACCAACCAGCAAATTCTGAGGAATTGTTTGCCAGAGCAGACTCACTCTTTACTGAAGAAATATTGCAATCAAAATATTCACCCTTTGGAATTTTAGGTCTTTAACTATCATTAAATGCCAACTGCAGCTCATTACAGGGATAGAACATAGCTCAGTTCTTAAACCTGCAGAATGTATCATCAGTTCTTATTGCACTTTCTCATGTGTAACATTTTTGAGTGTAATATCTTGTGATTTTCTTCATTATGAATGTGTAAACATCTCCTGATTGATTTATTTATGGACTTCAGCTTACTTCATTTGAATGAACTGGAGAGGAGTTTGTGGAGGGCTGGGCTATGAAGGAGCAGTGAGAAGTTTTAATGCTCAGAGTAGCAGGACATTTATAAGTGGCTTTCCCTGACCCACAGAATTACAGAGGACATTCATGGGTGAGGAATTCACAGTACACAATTGGCGGCGAGGAACTAACAAGCACGGAAACAATGGGCCAAAAGGTCTCTTTCCAGACTGTAATAATCAATACTGTGTGATTTGATGAGGAATTTATGGTTGAAGAATTCTCAGTAAGGAGTTCACCTCCCCTCTTCTGCAATATATTTGCAACCATTTTGTCTATTTTCCCTCATTGTTGGCCTGTTATTTCAAAGATCCAGATAACGTTCTGGGAATCCGGCTTCAAATCCCACCATGGCAGGTTTGAATTCAATTTTTAAAAATCTGGAATTAAGAATCCAGTAATGACCATGAATCCATTGCTGATTGTTGGGAAAACCCACCTGTCTCCATAATATTGTTAAGGAAGGAAAACTGCCCTCCTTACCTGATCTGGCCAACACGTGACTCCAGACCCACAGCCATGTGGTTGACTCTGAACTGCCCTCTGGACAATTAGGAATGGGCAACAAATGCTGGCCCAGCAGCGACGCTCTCATCCCATGAATGATTAAAACAAACATCCATGAATCTCTTTCCCAGCACTGGACAGCTTCTTACAATGTTTCTCAATGCTGCCAGGAGCTTCCCTTTCTCCTTGCTCCTGGGAAATGAATCTGGTCTCCACACTGTCTCCATATTTTTTTGCCAACACCACAGGGAAGATCATGACTACAGGGAGCTGTGAATTTAAGTTTTCAATTCTCCTCACGCATGGAGACAGTCTGGTGCTTCTAGAACGTGCCAGGGAACTGAGGGATGGTTTGGTGTCTCTGCACAATCCTTTGAACAGCAAACATTGACGTCTTTTGATGAAGAAACAAAGAGCATGTTGACTATGTCCCACCATAGTAAAGGTAAAGTCACCATAATCCCAGAGGACATAAGGTTGCTCTCTCATTAGAGAGAGATGACTGTGGTGAGTTTAGCTTGAGGGTCACCCCCCACCCCCCCCCTCAGACAAGAGCAGAAGATGCGCAGGTGAGTCCTTCACAGCTAAGCTCAGTTGGCTGGAAGGCTGATTTGTGAGACACAGAGTGAAACTAACAGTGTGTGGTCAATTCCCATTGAGGTCAAATCCATGATAATGAGCTGTCACTTGATCCTCATTTACATTCTTTTCTGAGAAATCTGACTTTGGCACTAGTCAAAGGCCTAGAAATTTAGGGCAGAAAATGGGAGCCTCTGGATCAATGCAACCGTTTATGTGTTCCATTCTGAGGATGTGCTATCCATTATTCTGATTCAGCTACTGACGGGTCACAGATTGAACAGGCCTTAGGCCTTTTTGCATTGACATGTACGGGACCAGGTTTCTGATTAGGCCCTAGTGGGCAAAAATAGTAAGTGACTGTCTGTAGCATTTGTCGCATGCTGCGGTCAGTGCCCAGAGGGGATTGCCCTTGCACGCAGGCTTTGACCTGAAAACTAAGCCTTTACTTTCTTTTCTTCCCTCATTATTGAGCCAGGGATATCAGAATCTTGCACTTGTCTCCATAGTGAACTCAAGAGGCACTAGTTCTAACGTTAACCTAACCCTAACCCACTTAGCCAATTGCCCCATTCACTCCTCTCTTTCCCCCACTCTGTTTGCTATCAGAGCTTCATTCTCTGTAGCTGATTTCTGGGAATAAGCAAATTACAAAAATCACACAACACCAGGTTATACTCCAACTAGCTACCTGATGAAGGAGCGGCACTCCAAAAACTTGTACTTCCAAATAAATCTGATGTACTTTAATCTGGTGTTGTGAGATTTTTAACTTTGTCCACCCCAATCTAACACCGGCACCTCTACATCACATTAGGTTAGCAGAGTAATTTTTCACAGTCTTGCCCTTGAGTCATTAAGGACAGGTACCACACATAATCAGCTTCAGGCTGAATCCGATTAATGTGCAATTTTATTCAAAGGTCAAAGAGTCCCTGAGAGCCTTGAGTTCCCTCACAAAATGTTAAAACAACGTAAGATTATTTACTCAGTCTTTTTTTTTCTATGCACATGTACTCAGCAAAATTTAATTCAATTCATGTATTGCCTATCCTTAATTGCCCTTGAGAAGGTGGTGCAGAGTTTTGCGACACCAGTACATCCACAGTGCTGATACTAGGGATTCCAGACTTTTGACCCAGCGGCATTGATTGAATAATGATTTACTTCCGAGTCAGAATGGTGAATGGTTTGGAAGGGAACTGGCTTGTGGTGATTGTCCCATGTATCTGCCGCCTTTGTCCTTCAAGATGGAAGTGTTTGTGGGTTTGCTGTTAGCAGAACCTCGGTGCGTAATTGCATTGCATCTTGTAGATGGCATTGCTCCCACAATGTGATTAGTAGAGGGATTGTATGTTGAAGGTTGGGACAGGGTGTTAATCAAGTGTCCTGGAAAGAGGGAATTCCAGGATTTTGATCCAGCGACACTGAAGGAACGGCAAGATATTTCCAAGTCAGTAGCTTACAAGTGGCAGGTGGTGATGTTCCCATGTCTTTCTTGTCTTTCTAGATGGTAGCAATCATGGATGTAGAAATGCCAGGGTCCTCAGTGTTGTTGGAGCTTCACTCTCCATACAATTGCACAATAATTCACCACACTCCTGACTTCTGCCTAATAGATGGTAGATGGTTTTTGAGGAGTCAGGAGGTGAGTTATTCACTGCAGTATTGCTAGCCTCTGACCTGCTCTTGTAGCCACAGCGTTTATATGGTGAGTCCAGTTCAGTCTCTGGGCAACGGTAACATTGACAACGTGAGCCAAAAAGAGAAGGTTTCCTGTTCTGATCTGTTTTTAACACTGCAAGTAAGGTGTAATGCTGTGAGGTTCAGATTAATTCCGCGCTGCCTTACATTTCTGTGGGAGTCTTTTGATTTCCTGCTGATCCATCAATCGAAGACAGGGGGTAATCAGACAAATGGCTCAACATTTCTATTACTCGAGGTGTACAACTGATCTTATGTCAGGGATGCCTCCAGGGAAATTAAACATCTTCTGCTGGAAAAGGCAATCAATCCATTGAGCCTAATCTTCCAGACCTCCCGCAAGGCTTGGTCCTGTCTATCTGAACAATCACTCAACTCAAACCTCAGAGGAGTGTTCCTTACAATATTCTGCCTTTCTCCGTGTAACAACATGGTCTTGGGCCATGGTTTAGGAGCATTTTTGACCCATAACTGTTGCAAGATTAGATTAGATTAGATTAGATTAGATTACTTACAGTGTGGAAACAGGCCCTTCGGCCCAACAAGTCCACACCGACCCGCCGAAGCGAAACCCACCCATACCCCTACATTTACCCCTTACCTAACACTACGGGCAATTTAGTATAGCCAATTCACCTGACCTGCACATCTTTGGACTGTGGGAGGAAACCGGAGCACCCGGAGGAAACCCACGCAGACACGGGGAGAACGTGCAAACTCCACACAGTTAGTCGCCTGAGGCGGGAATTGAACCCGGGTCTCTGGCGCTGTGAGGCAGCAGTGCTAACCACTGTGCCACCGTGCCGCCCACAAAGATAAGTGCAAGATTGCCTCCAGGAGGGTGATGTCAAGTCATATTCCTTGACGTATCACTGAATTTCTGATATCTCGCGATACAGAAGGAGGCCATTCAGCCCATTGTGCCAGCTCTACAAATGGAAATCATTAACTTGTGCCAATCTCCTGATCTTTCCCCATAGCCTTGCACTTTTTTTTTTAACTAAACAATCACCCAATGCCCTCACTTGAACTTGCCTCCAGGCAGTGCATTCACCATCCTGCCTATGTCAAAAAGTTTTCTCTGATCTGACTTTTGTTTACTTTGAAATCCAATTTAAATCTATGCCCTCTGTTTCTGTTCCTTTTGCAAGAATAGCTTTTCCTGACTTACTCTATCCAGGCTGTTCACAATTTTGAAAATCTGTACCAAATGTCCTCTTCTCTCCAAGGAGAGCATCCCCAAATTAGATTAGATTCCCCACAGTGTGGAAACAGGCCCTTCGGCCCAACCAGTCCACACTGACCGTCCATCTGGAGAGTAACCCACCCAGACACATTTCCCTCTGACTAATGCACCTAACACCATAGGCAATTTAGCACGGCCAATTCACCTGACCTGCATAATCTTTGGACTGTGGGAGGAAACCGGAGCACCTGGAGGAAACCCACGCAGACACAGGGAGAATGTGCAAACGCCACACAGACAGTCGCCCGAGGCTGTAATCGAACCTAGGACCCTGATGCTGTGAGGCAGCAGTGCTAACCACTGAGCCACCGTGTCACCCCTTCTGTCTTCTGTCTATCCTCATGACTGAAGTTCCTCATCTTGGAACCATCCTTTTAAATTGCTCTGCACTCTTTCCAGTGTGTTCACATCTTTCCTATAATGTGGCACTCAGAAACACCAGCTGAGGTCTAGCAAGTACTCTACACAGAAACAAGGGGTGGATATTGTCAGTGTGAAGAATCTAGCAGACATTACAACAAACTGTTATGTATAAGCATTAAATTCACAGGCACATAAGCATCTGGGCTAAGATGAAACTACTAATTTATAGAGGAGCGGTAGCATGACCAACTTTCAGTGATCAAGGTCAGATGGAGTGTGAGATGTTCATACCCTCAGGTCATATGTCCCCTATTATAGACCAGACCAGACCCCCTTAAAATATTTTTAAGAAGGTAGCCTAGACTCTAACTTTTTCTTATTTTAAAGGTAGATGTGAAGTGCACTTTCCAGATGTAATGTGGCGGTTCAATGTACTCAATATTAAGCGAAACACAATTTATTTAAACACTACTGTTAAAATAGAAACAAAAGAAAGAGGAATTCAGAATAACTTAAATATTGGAAAACTCAACTGAATAATAGATACAGTACCGACTACTAATTCAATATAGTAACATCCCATAAACCACCCCTTAGCCAAAATGTAAATTCAGACACAGATTCGCACATGCAGTTCTCCAATCCATGAGGAAAAAGATATCAATAGAAAATTCAGAGAAATTAGCAGCCAAGAGTCATTCACTGAAGTTTCCAACTCTTCTGAGATCCCAAAGGTTTCTGCTTAACACTAAACCTAAAAACTAAAAAAAGCTAGAAAACCTGATCTGTGGGAGTTGGCCACAGCCAGGCTACTTGCATTGTTCCAACTTCTAAAAAAACCCAAGGCCTCACAAATTGTTTAGTTTCTTACAGACAGCTCCTCAGCTCTACCTTACAACCTCTCTTCAAAAAAACAACACAGAACCAAATAACCTCTTGAAGTGACAACACTGACACACAGCATATTGGGACAGACAGAAGCCTATCTCTTTCAAGGTGCATTGACAGAGTAATTGTGAGACATAACACAAAACTCACCATGTCATATGAGCTAAATGGTAGATTAATTGCCACCGTCCTCTTTCCTGGTAGGGATTTGTGGGGCCTACTTAGTTGAATCTGGTAAAGGAAAATAACTTGGTTTACCAAGAAGAATATCATATCTTGAAGAGGATGTATTTTATTGCATGATATCAGTGAATTACATCAGGACAATAAATATAAGCAAGACCAAATGGGTAGGGTTCATATTTGAGATGCAAACCTGTTCCTCTTCCAATGTCATTGAACATCATCTTAGTGGGTGGTGTTCAAGACATACCTTATCATTAATCCTTTCAGACCCTCACACATTTCTCCAAAAGGAGTTGGTTGGTTTGTGATGCAGAGTGATACCAGCAGCGTGGGTTCAATTCCGGCACCAACTGAGGTCACCATGAAGGTCTGGACCTCTCCCCTTGCCTGGAGAGCAGTGCCCCTCATGCTAAACTCAATACCAGCTGTCTCTCTCTGATGAGAGAGCAGCCCCATGGTCCTTTGGGACTCTGGTGATGATCAGTTTATAACATGGCTCACCATGAGCTGGGTTGAGGTTAAGCACGACAACTGTTGCACCCTCACGCAGAGCAAACAGATTCTTTTTCCATTTTGGCTTCAGAGGGATAGAGTTTGGATGATTGCGTTATCTAGCCCATGTTCACAGAACCAGACATTTGGACCAGTGGCACTTTTAGTGACATCAGAAAACCAAGAACTGGAGATGCTGGAAATCTGAAACAAAAAATAAACAGAAATCACTGGAGATATTCAGCAGCTGAAGGGTTACTAGAATCCCTAGTGTGTGGAAACAGTGCGGCTCAACAAGTCCACAGCAACCCTCGAAAGGTAACCCACCAGACCCATTCCCCTATATTTACCCCTAACTAATACACCTAGCCTGTACATCCCTGAACACTATGGGCAATCTAGCATGGCCAATTCACCTAATCTACACATCTTTGGATTGTGGGAGGAAACCCACACAGACACGGGAAGAACGTGTAAACTTCACACAGACAGTTGCCTGAGGCTGCGGGGTCCCCAGGGCTGCGAGGCAGTAGTGCTAACCACAGAGCCAGCATTCCTCTGTCTGCAGCTTGCTGAGTTTCAACGGGATTTTCTGTTTTCGTCTGGGACTATGAGTGACATTGCTGGACTGGATAACCAGAATGCCTGGACTGAAACAAAAAACATCACCAGATCCCTGTGCCAGAATTCAATCCTCAGCTCACTTCCTGTGGCTAATCTAAAGAGCTGTTCTGTATCCTGTGCAAGAGGTTCATTTTAACCTTGAAGGGCCACGGTAATGGTATTGCAACAATCTACACATGGCCAGTGGGGATTGAGTCTAATGATCATCTTATCAGGAAGAAATGAGTCTTTAAGTCCTCAGCTGTGAATGTAGCATTCTTTTTTTTTTAGATTAGATTAGATTACTTTACAGTGTGGAAACAGGCCCTTCGGCCCAACAAGTCCACACCGCACCTGGAGGAAACCCACGCAGACACGGGGAGAACGTGCAAACTCCACACAGACAGTCGCCTGAGGCGGGAATTGAACCCAGGTCTCTGGCGCTGTGAGGCAGCAGTGCTAACCACTGTGTCACCGTGCCGCCCTTGGTTTGCACTTGTTAGGATAACCTCCTGAGCACTCATTTCTTAAAGGATTGATTTTGCAGCTACACCATAAAGGCTGGCATTTCCAATGGGCCATGCACTGTTTTATAATCATTAAATGATATTCTATTTGTGACCACGCCTCCAAAAAAAAAAATTGCCTCAAAGTGGCAATAATGGCCGTTTAAGGGTTGATTGTCTGTTTTTTTTTCATTCCCAGTCAGTGTGATCCAACCAAGATTACATTGACATATAACCAGGCTAAGTCTGGAGGATTCCAAAGAATCATAGAATCCTTATAGGATAGAAGCAAGCCATTTGTCCCACCAAGTCCACATGGACTCTCCAAAGACAATCCCTACCGTGGCCCACCATATCTCTGCGATCCTAGATTCAGCATGGCCAATCCACCTAACCTGCACAGCTTTGGATAAGAGAGGAAACCAGGAACACCCAGAGGAAACCCATGCAAACACAGGGGGAATGTGCAAAGTCCACACAGTCAGCCTGAGAGTGGTCCCTGGTACTATTAGGCAACAGTGCTAACCACTGAGCCACCATGCTACTTTGCTGAAATCTAATTCATGAATTTCAAATCAGAACATCTGCACTGAAATTTATCACAAATTAAGGACTGTTTGCTAATTTTGTTTTTTGCTGGGTGTTTGTTACAGTCCGATTGTTTTTTGAATGCTGAACAGGCACCAGCCAATTCCCTTTAAGCACCTTCTGGAAAGTTCTTTAGAATTGATTCAACTATAAGTCTATCAATGATTCCATCGGCTTCTTTAAGGGGAGCAGATAAAAGTTATCAGTTAAAATATGTTTCACTTAGTTAAGATGTTGCTGATAGCAAACCAAAGTTAACATTCTGAAGTAATACAATTAAGATTAATTTAAAGTCAGATACTCCATAAGGATGAGTAATGATGTGAAATTTGGAACTAATGCAATTTTAATTATCTTGCTTCATGATTAGAGAGTCAGAATGATTAATTTTAAGTTACTTTTTATCATCAGATATTCCTGTAAATTAGAAATCCTTGGATATCAGTCCAGCAGCTCCATGGTGTTAACTCTGATAAGAACTGGCCTCAACTGGAATTAACAGAGTATTCAGTGTGCAATCCCCTAGGCCCACTCTCCAGCACACTGGCCTACTGCGGACAAACTGAAAAGCAGCAGTTTTAGGACATGGAAATATCATTTTTATTTAGGATCTCCACAGAAGGCGATTAACAATTAAGTGTACACTACATATTGATAAATTCTCTCAAAACCAGCAGCCACAGGACTGAGGCTGTGATGGGTTTTTGGAAGTTGACTGATTCAGAACTGAGAAGCTTCACGAAGCCTTGTAGCAGGTGGCATTCCCATGCATCTCCTGCCTTGTCCTTGTAAGTACTAGATATCACGAGTTTGGAAGGTGCTGTTAAATGCATTGCTGCATTACATCTGATAGATGGAACACACTGCTGCTGCTCTGTGTTCATGTTAGAGACAACAAATGTTTATAATTGCAGAGGGCATTCTTGGGAATGGACTAATATGCAAGTGGCCAAACAGGTTACAAGCCTGCTGCCTGCAGTTCCTACCTGAATGGTTTAGCTAAGTTAGTTTTAATTGAGTAAAATAACAATAAAATACAACAAAGCACATTCTGGAAATATCTGGTGTATGGACAGCTCTGGTTTTCAGATTGCTGGTTTGACAGATTTTTGCATATAAATTTGTCTGTGTAAAACCTAAACATGTTATATATTTATGGCTATATATATATATATATATGTATAAAGTAAATAGACTTTATACATCGCAGGATTTCTTTCTTAATCCATGGTCATATTTTCAACTGACATGTAACTAGGCTAATCCTATGTCGAATTTATGCTACACTAGACTTTGGTACATTCCAACATCTTGCTCAAGAAAGCCATTATTCAATAAGTATTTTCAGGTTGTTCAACCATGAGTAGAGGGGGTCATAATGGCAGCCAATGTAAATCTTACCCTCATCAAACACCCACCTCCAGCAAAGTTCACCCAATAGCTGTCGGGGAGCGGGTGGGTCAAGGGGTATCAAAGTCAATGTCACAATCCTGCCCTTCGCCCCAGCTAAGGTCATGCCACTATCTAAGGGTGGCACCATGGCTCAATGGTTAGCACTGCTGCCTCACAGCCCAGGAACAGGGTTAGGTTCCAGCCTCGGGTGACTGTCCGTATGGAGTTTGCACATTCCCCCCGTGTCTGCGTGGGTTTCCTCCAGGTGCTCCGGTTTCCTCCCACAGATGAAAGACGTGCAGGTTAGGTGAATTGGTCATAGTAAATGCGGGGTTTCAGGACGAGGGGTGGGTCTGGGTCAGAGGCTCAGCATTGACTCGAAGAGCCGAATGGCCTGCTTCCACACTGTCGGAATTCTATGATCCAGACAACCCCGTGATCAATACGTTCCTTGTCTGAGCCAGTCGTAGACCAGCTCCATTTCTCAACTGATTATCTTGAGGCATTGCTGACTAATTTGAAATAAGAATTTCATAAAAGGCGCCAGATGCTTGTCTTGTCAAATGTCAGATTTTTATTAAGGCAGTTACAGTTCAAATCCTGTGAGGAAAATGATTTTGAGGAGCCAGATGGATTGTTCGTAAAGGGCCGAATAATATTGCTGTTTCTTATGTCTCAAGGTCTGCCTGTCTTTCTGATGACCAATTGAGTAAATGCATTGACTTGGCTTGTGATGGACTCAGAGAAGAAAATGCACCTTGAAGTTTTAAATTCAATTCTTTAAATAGACCCTCAACAAAAATCTAATTATTTAAGTGACCATATAATTATTATATTGTTGTAAAACCCCACCTTGTTAAATAATATGATTCAACTGAAGAAATCTGCCTTTCTGATCTATATATGATTCCTGACCCATGGCAATGTGTTTGACTCTCAAGTGTCCTCTGAAATGGTCTTAGCAATTCGCCCAGCTATACAGAAGTGAGCAGCTCTTCATAATGTTTGCTGTAATCTGCATGCAGGCCAAATATTAGTCTGTGTCTTTATAGTACCCCATGGGCAGGCGAAAAGACAGAACAGAGCCCAAGCACTGAAACAAAATACCTGCACTTTCCAAAATAGAGCAGAGAGAACATAGCTAACCACTGACTTGAGATGAGCAATGATTGTTAACCTTACTAATGGCACCTCCATCCCAAGAATGAAGAAGAGGAATCCATGATGGAGTCAGGTCACTGTAATTAGGTCTAACCCTGATAGAAAGGAGGAAATCATCAAGAGAACAGACGGTTTTAGTTGAATGTCAACATGAGTTACAGCTGAGAAGTATAAAGATGTGGAAGACAGTTCCTCTGGCCAGGAAATCTGTGCACCAACCTCAGGCTGTTCAGCCAAGTATAACACTAACTGGACAGAAGAGACACTGCTCTAGATCTTCCAATAGTTTGTAACTGTCATAGCATTTTAACTTCAAAATAGTATAGTGACCAGTCCATCGAATCTGTAGTGACTGGAGCGAGGTCAGCAGGTGGACATTATAGAATATGTGTTCCCTGATTGGGGCTTTTAATCTGGTCTAATCAGGGAGCCCTGGCTGACAGATAGAAACAGGAGTGTCATGGATTCTGCTCACATCAGGAGCCGGCTCTGAGCTAGCTGGGTCAGTGTCATGTACTGTGCACGTGTAATTAAAGGGTGACTTGGATACCAGCCTTTGTGGAGTTATTTCAGAATCCATGTGCTCAGACAAAATCAATGATAGAGCTAGCTGTTTCCTAGCATGTGTTGTTACACATATTAAGGTATTGCTTGATCAAAAGCAATCTATTTATTGTATTTCAACATCATTCCATTCTAGCTAATCTCTTCAACCTCAATATTGGTCAAATAAATACTTGCACTTTTGAAACAAGGCAAATTAGTTCCCTGAAATCGTGAGGAGAAAAGAGGTCTTTATTTGATAATTGGTACATTCAGAGAATCCATTTTGTATTGACAGTCTAGGTTCAGGAAAATTCATAGATTGATTTTTTTTTCACGTTGTAAGCAATTGCTTTTGCCTTCATGGTGACTAAATAACAAACTGTGGGGGGCAGGGGAGATGGATTTGCTTTTGCTCCACTTCAAATTTCACAATGTGCTGACCTGTAATTGCAAAGCATTACGTTATTTTGTTTAAATTCCTCCTCAAACAAAACATGAAAATGCTCCAGTTAAAAACATGAATGATGGTGTATCGATGTCTGAGCCAACAGAATGAACCATTTTCAAAATGTCTGGTGAATGGTTGTGAATTTGAAAGGTCAATGTTTGTGTTTTCTCTCCTCAGACACTGTCAAACCTCTGGTGCATATCTAACATTTTCCATTTATGATTACGGTCCTCTTTCATATTCGGCAGCGAGATTTCCAAAGCGACGGCATAGTACTCTAAGGAAATGACTGCCCTGTCAAAATCTAGAAATGAACCCCCTTGAAATGATATCAATTGATAAAGATCCAAAGCAAAATGCTAGGATTGCAAAATGAATATCAGAGAGTTGCAAGTTCCATTACTTAGAGCGTTCATAGAGTCATAGAGATATACAGCACAGAAACAGATCCTTCGGTCCAACCCTTCCATGCTGACCACATATCTTCACCTAATCTAGTCCCATTTACCAGTACTCGGCCCATATCCTTCTAACCCCTTCCTATTCCTATACCTATCCAAATGCTTTTTAAATGTTGGAATTGTACCAGCCTCCACCACTTCCTCTGGCAGTTCATTCCATACACGTACCACCCTCTGTGTGGAAAAAGTCGCCCCTTAGGTCCCTTTTATATCTTTCCCCTCTCACCCTAAACCTATGCCATCGAGTTCTGGATGCCTCCACCCTGGGGAAAAGGCTTTGTCTATTTATCCTATCCATGCCCCTCATAATTTTATTAACCTCTATAAGGTCACCCCTCAGCCTCCGATGCTCCAGGGAAAACAGCCCCAACCTGTTCAGCATCTCCCTATAGCTCACATCCTCCAACCCTGGCAACATCCTTGTAAATCTTTTCTGAACACTTTCAAGTTTCACAAAATTGCTAACATAGCCATATATTTTGGTCAGAAAATCAGCTTTTGCACAGTGACTAGATTGGGTTAAAATTAACAAATTAATAAAACCACAAAAGCCAATAGAAATGTTGAAGTTAACAGGAAAGTACCTTGGAATATTCTGAAGCCAGAGAGAGCCGTTGGAAATATAAGTTGGATTTGTATGAAAATTTGATATGGGAA
The DNA here is from genome assembly GCF_004010195.1 of Chiloscyllium plagiosum. Lineage (NCBI taxonomy): Eukaryota > Metazoa > Chordata > Chondrichthyes > Orectolobiformes > Hemiscylliidae > Chiloscyllium > Chiloscyllium plagiosum. Next base: position 9,647,203 of record NC_057743.1, on the reverse strand, counting down.
ATGGTTGGAGGAGGAGGTGGTATATTGGTATTGGTAGTAGATTAGTAATTTCTGAATCCTAGGTTAATATTCTTTGGGCATGGATTCAAATCCCACCAGCAGTGCTAGTGAAATTTGAATTCAATAAAAATCCAGAGTAGAAAGTTAGCCCAATGATGATTACATCAATTATTGTAAAAATCCCTCTGCTTCACAAATGGCTTATGTGTGACTCCATACCCACACCAATCTGGTTGATTCTGCTTCTCTAGCCAATGAGGGATAGGCAATCATTGTTGGCTAAAATATAGCCCATGAATGTAGCTTTTGACTTGCATTTTCCCAGACATTGGACCTCTGAAAATAATGTCACAAAGCACTGGAAATACTCCACACCTTTCAATGAAAAGGGAAAGAGAATGATCATTTTGGCCAGTGGCTTTTCACAAAAACTGGAAATGTTGAACTGAAACAAGTTTTGAAGCCAATACAAAGGGGCGAATGCAAGCAAAAATTGAGTAGGCAGGTCTGAGGTAGAGCAGATCAGCACCTCATCTTTCAATGAGGCACATTACAATGATCCAAAATGTAGATCTTTCCTGAACTCAATTTCCATTGATTTAACATTCTTCTACAGTGATGATAGTGACTGACGTTCAGTCATACAATTGAGATTTAATACACTTTTGGACTTGATCAGCAACTTTCAGATTATAGTTAAATTTTATATCAACCACAGTGAGTAGAAATTATAATTGAATATAGTCATATTTTTTCAATTCTATATGTGTCTTCAACATACCAAAGTGTTCTATGCCACTTGTCAATTGGTACTCCTATGTTTTATCTTTGATACAATCCAAAACCCTGTTAACTGCATTGAATCAATGCCACCTATTAATTTCTCATTGTCTGATTACATAAAGCTAACATTCTCAGTGAATCCCTTTACTTGGATTTCGATTTTGCATTCTCCTTCCGGTTGATTGTTTTGACTCTCAGGACAGCTCGGTAAAAACAATGACTGCAAATACTGGAAACCAGAGTCTAGATTAGAGTGGTGCTGGAAAAGCACAGCAGGTCAGGCAGCATCCGAGGAGCAGTAAAATCGACGTTTCAGGCAAAAGCCTTTCATCAGCTGTCAGGTACAGCATGAAAGAGTTTGTTTTCACATCGAAGGACTTGACAATGAGGTTTTCGCTGGTCACCGAGGTGGAGAATTGGAAGCAGAGGGGCAGGAATTCCCAGCCACCAGCTCATGTGCTGATTTGCAGTCATGTTTCTCACCTCAGGGCCATTTCAGATCATGCTATTTTGGGGGAGAAATAGGTACCCCACCCCACCCCCCCCACACACAATCTTCCAAAGAGCACAGGGTCTCCTTGCTGGATCGAAACAGGGGCATCTTTCTAGTGACAGACCCAATGGGGATGCCAGAGGACCATCCTGATGCCACATGCATCTGGCACCCTTATTGCCCCAATCAAAGTGCAGAGCACCCTGTGGAGGTTTTCCCTACAAAATAGAGGCCTAACAGCAATGGCCAGCTTTATTTTGCTTTGTTCAAAGATCCTCAAGCTCCAAGAAGGAGGCCCTTCTTGTCTCTCCCACATGCATCAGCAGCCCCTTCCTCTGATGGTGGGACTGCCAATCTCTCAAGGCTCCAAGGCCAGCTAATGAGGTGCCAACAGTACTCCCGGCCAAAATGACATTGTGAAAGTGTTTCTACATTGACTTCCTGACCTTAAACTAAAATCCAGCCTTAACGTTGACTGATCTGTTTGAGATACCCCTTTTCCCAGACTTCAACAGATATATTTTCCCGTCTTTTCTTTCAACAGAATTCCATTGAAATTTTTACTGATCCTGATGCCTGCACACCATTAGTCCTGCTGGGAACCAATCTCCAACACTTACAATTGGGCATGACGCCTGTTCCCTCTCTCTCATTCTCATGCTTTGTCTATATTTGGTTCTGCAAGTCATTTACTGAAGGTAGCAATTCATTTACCGAGTCATACAGCACGGAAACTGTCCCTTCGGTCCAACCAGTCCATGCCAACCAGATATCCTAAATTAATCTAGACTCATTTGCCAGTATTTGGTCCATATCCCTCTAAACCCTTCCTATTCATATACCCAGGAAGAATCTTCCCTGAAGCATTTGCCTTGGAAATACTTTTGGTAGAATTTTGCAATCAATCTGAACCCAGGCAACTCACAGGATTCAGTACCGAACTAAACCGTTTCAGTTCATAACCACTAGCCTGAGATTAACGCATCATCCAAAAGGTGGGATCAGAGTGGCAGCCTGGTTTCTAGGCTCCAAGTGTCCACCCCGCAGCCTCAATTCACTCCTGCTATCACTAGCCACAGTGTGCACCATCTACAAGATGCATTCCAACAATTTATCAAGTCTCCTCTGAATGCACTTTCCAGACCCCATGACAAACATGTCAAAAGACAAGAGCAAATGAGGACTGCAGATGCTGGAGATCAGAGCTGAAAAATGTGTTGCTGGAAAAGTGCAGCAGGTCAGGCAGCATCCAAGGAGCAGGAGAATCGACGTTTCGGGCATAAGCCCTTCTTCAGGAATTCTTCGGATGCTGCCCGACCTGCTGTGTTTTTCCAGCAACACATTTTTCAGCAAAAGACAAGAGCAGCAGAAACTTGGAGACTATACCGCCTGTAAGTTCCCCTCCAAGCCATTCACCATCCTGACTTGGAAATATATCACTTCTCCATCACTGTTGACTTCCCAACTGCATTTTGAGTTTGCTAATACAGAATGAGACCTGGTTTAATGGACCATAGTTTTTATTTTTTTTCCCATAAAGTTCAGTTGCTGAGCATATTCACAAAGGACTGACAATATACTTTAAACTATAGAACATAGCCATTGATTACACAAAAGAAAAATATGACCAGTGTAGCACTACACAAGAACTATTTGAAACAGTCTCATTACAAACATCAGAACGGAAAGCTGCATCCTTTTACACCAACACAAACCTGCAGCCACTCAAACTGCAGAGAAGAATCACTTCTCTCCACATTGAAACCCCTTGGCATGGAAGAAATTGGTTCCTCTTACTGACTTCTAAACACCTTGAGAGTGAACACATGGGTTTTCAAAACACTCAGTTGCCAGCAGTTTTTTGACTAGTCTCCTCATGAGCTGAGCACTTCAACCTCCGCTCTCCAGTATGTACAGACACTACGTTCTAGACGCTTCAGGCTTCATCTCCTTGCACCTTGGGACACTTTGTTGCTAGGCAAGAGCACAATTTGCTCTACTTTTTCAATACATTGAATTGTTAACTCCCAGCTCCGCTCCAAGATTGCAAACCCTCATTAAAAATGCATGTGGAAACACACCCCAGACGTATTAAGCTTAAAACACATGCATTCAGAAATGAAACTAAAACTATATCACTCCCCCTCTTAGCACACGCAGCATAGCAATATGTATCAAGCTCACAACCATACATCATTCCTCCAGTTTAAACCCAGGTTCTCTTAACAATAATCGTGTCATATTAGTAATCTTCACCACAGAGTGAACAGCTGCCAGCTACATACAGAACAGGGGCTGTATGTGGAGATTATACTACAACATGAATGTAAACTGTGTTAAAACAGATCTGATTCCAACCTCATGAAGTTCTTTGATACAGTCATAATGTCATAAAGCACAGAAATAAGCCCTTCGGCCCGTCTCATCCAAGGCCACGAAGTTTCTGAACTGGATTAGCCCCATTTGCCTGCATTTGGCCCATATCCCTCTAAACCTTCCTATCCATGTACCTGTCCAAATGTCTTTTAAATGGTGTAACTGTACCCACCTCTACCACTTGCTCTGACAGCTTGATCCATATATGTACCATACACTGTGTGAAAACGTTACCCCTCAGATCCCTTTTAGTCTTTCCGCTCTGACCTCTAGATTTAGACTCGCCTACCCATAGGCAAAAGGCTATTCACCATATCTATGTTCTTGATGATTTTATAAACCTCTGTAACATCATCCTTTAGCCTCCTATGCTCCAGCTAAAGAAGTCCCAGCCTATCCAGTCTCTCCATATAACTCAAATCTTCCAGCCTGGTAATGTCCTTGTCAATCTTTTTTGTGCCTTTTTCAATTTAATCTCATCCTTCCTATAGCAGGGCAACCAGAATTGTATGCAGTAGTCCAAATGTGGCCTTACCAATGTCTTATACAGTTGCAAACAATGTCCCAACTCCTGTACTCAGTGCTCTGACTGAAGAAGGCCAGTGTGCCAAATGCCTTCTTCACCACCCTGTCTACCTTTGACACCACTTTCAAGGAACTATGTACTTGCACCCCTCGGTCTCTCTATTCGACAACATTCCCAGGGCTGCCACTAACTGTATTAGTCTTGCCCTGGTTTGTCTTATCAAAATGCAAAACCTTGTTTAGTGTGAAACAGTTTCCAAATCCATCGTCATCACAATTTGCTGAAACAGTGACTGAAGAATCCCAATTCCAGGTCGTTCAGACTGGCAGATTTATTTTCAATTTAAAGATTTCACCATCACTCCAGCTGGACAAGGAAGATTTTATCATGTCTGCATATCGCCTAATGTCTGAAGTTATTACTGTCTGCAATCATAAAGTTTAACAAGAAATAAAACACACTATTGAAATGAAAGAAACTGAAGCCAGGAAACTGAAGCCAGTCCTTGAATAATAAATCAGCAGCAACTTTGAGTAACAGTCAATAAAAGTTTATATCAAGTTCAAATTTTGTAATGGTGACAAATTGTACACATTATGAGGACACATTCTAGAGATTATCACAGGCTGGTATTTTTGCTGCATTTTGCAATAAAAAAGCTGTATTAGGATCTGGTTCCAGTGCTTCAGCACAACAGCATTCCATACTGAGACATATTGTACATCATCCCAAATCTTGTCTCTTGTCAATGCCAGCAGAAAGCAGCTCGTTTTGGTTCTGGGCAGCCGGTTGGCAACGTACCGCATCGTAAAGTTACCAGACAAGTGTTGAGACGCAGAACGCAACAGACAGCTCGCTATAAAATGCTGAAGGGAGTCTTAATGGGCAAAAGAATCATCTCAATGAAACCTGGGGCTGGACACCATTTCCCAGAACTACTTCCCAGATACTTCTCCTTCACCCATAACATCACTATAGATCGACTATAGAAAGGTGCCTGGTCATATTTGATAGATCTGCAGCTCATATGAGGGCCCTGAGGTCTTAGATAACTCATCCTACCACTGTGCATGTCAAGTTTTTAATGTACAAAACAGAGCATTATAGTTTTCTCGATTTTATTCTGCTTCCTTGGTGCTAATGCATTAGCCTGAGCATATCGATTCAGGCTGGAAAGACTGGCCACATTGCGTTGGGCTTGACGGATGATGCCAGTACAATTCATGAATTGGACAGTAGGACGTCCAGTGGAAAAATGGACAGATCTCCTGCTTCCACATTTTGCTCCTTCTCGTTGATAGGCCATGTGACAGTGTGAACCAATCAGACTGAGGCATGGAAATGAATGAAATCATGATCTCTGATCCGTTTTTCACTGAGGATATTTTTACATCATGCCTCATTTGCATACCACACTGGAAACCAAGTCTCGCTTTTCGTGGTGTCAATCACAAAAGTTCAAATTATCCCCCAGTTCACCTGTTTTCACAGTCCCTAGTGAACAGAAAACAAAACCAGGTTTCTGTGTTTAATAGGGATAATTATTTATTATAAATACACTATCTATATATATTCTAGCCACAGATAAACAACTACAAACTGTTGATATGTGACTCTGCTAGTTATATCTCTAACCTCCTTATAAAAATCACCCTACACACACAGATGAAGGCAGTAACAGATAGACAAAACAGTAAGTGATGTTATGGGTGAAGGAGAAGTATCTGGGAAGTAGTTCTGGGAAATGATCTCCATCCCGATGTTTCATTGAGATGATTCTTTTGCCTATTAGGATTCCCTTCAAACTCTCTTTTTTTTAACTTCTTTGGAGGCAGAGAGTGACTGGCTCACAAACTATGAAGTCTCTGACTTATTTGTTGAAAGCAAGTTTACTGCAACTGATGGAGAAACAGAACTGTTTTCTTCTGCTTTCAAATATTCCCTGCTGCAGAGAGATACACCATCTCCTCTTCCAGAGACCCCTCTCGGTACTGTTCACAATCATAGCCTATTCAACTACCCAGAATCCAATCACAAAGGTTTTGGCAAGTTCATTGCTTTTGATCATTGACAAATGGTCACCATAACACAAACCAATCAGCTACTTGTTGTCAGCTGACTCACACATTGCACACAGCCCCTGGGACCAACCAGTCTGCAACCAGCCTCCCTCACTGGTTAAACAAAGCAGTAGTGTAAACACCAGTTATAATAATGTGCACACAACTTCTGCAATCCTTGCGTTTTTTAAGCCAGTCCTTTCCCCATTCACAAACAAAAATGCTGAGAAATATCAAGATATAGCCCTTACATTTGTTCATTTCCATACTTTTTAGTCACACCAGGTGACAGATTAAAAGTTAGAATACTTTGTTCTCATTTATGAAGTTTGAATCCATGGCTGATAATTTTCACTTGATGCTAAGTGGATGCTCACAGTCAGCTCACTATCCAGACAATATGAACTTCCACCAGCTTCATTGAGCTGGGACCTTGGGCAGATTACTGATATATGAAAATGTGTGAAGACTTTTTTGCCCATCTCCTCTCCACCACCTTTTTGCCCAGTCCGCACTGCCAAGTGTTAACCCCTGGTCTCTGACTTAAAATCTTCCATTGTTTAGTATTAAGCCTCTTTACTGTCCCACCCCTCCCAACCTCCGCAACTTCTTCTCTCCTGATATCTTGACTCGAGTGTCACTTGAAAATTGAAACCGAAAGAATTAATCAAGAAGACAAAAATGCAACAAACACAGAGAGAAACTCAGCAGAGCTGGCAGCATCTACGGAGAGAAGCAAAGATAATGTTTCCAGTTCTGAAGGAAAGTCAATGCTGACTCAAAACATTAACTCTGTTTCTCTCTCTGCCGATGCAGCCAGACCTGCTGAGTTTTCCCAGCATTTTGTGTTAGTTTCGGATTCCCAGCATCGACAGTATTTTGCCTTCAGACAGAAGTACCACCCTCTCTAGATGTACGACTTTACTCTTAAAGTGTCTGAGTATCCAAAGCCCAAATAGTTCTGAGGCACGAAGGATAAGAAAAATATTGGAGCAGCTGTAGGCCATATGACTTTGCCGAACATACGTGATGAATTTTGGATCACCCTTTTTCCCTGAAGTGAGTGGGTCCAACAGCATGATGGTTATTATACTGGACAATTAATCCTGAGATTGGGTAAATAATATCATTGAATTCAAAACCTCCAAATCAGTTCAAATGACAGTTTGAGAATTTGACTTCTGTTTCAAAATACATCTTCAACTAATACATCTTTAAAAATGGCTGTTAAATTATGGTAAATATTCACCTCATTTGCTGAAGCTATACCTCGGTCTTTCACAAATTTAGTTTCCAAACTAATGTGGTTGACTTTTAACTGCCTAATGAGGTGGCCTAGCAAGTATCTCTAACTGCAGTTTTGCTGTGTACTGATGACCCAGGAATCAATTCGAAATAATTACACGGAGGCTGGTATCCCATCACCAAGTGACCCTTTATCTACATGTGCACAGTACATGGACTCTGACCAGCCAGACCAGAGCCAGTGACTAGAGTGAGGAGGCTCGGAGACTCCTGTTTACATCTGTCAGCCATTGCTCCCTGATTGGTCCAGGTTAACAACCACAGGTTAACATACCCAATGAGATCTACCTAGCCCTCATTCCAATCACTCCACAATTCTTAAAAAAGATTCTAGTTTCTTTATCTGGCACCTTATCTGGATAAAAATTGATCAATTCCACCAGTCAGTGCTTTATCAGTGACAATAACCACCTATCACATTTCCGACACCCCTCCCCCAAGTCCATCTGGCACCTTATCTGGATAAAAATTGATCAATTCCACCAGTCAGTGCTTTATCAGTGACAATAACCAACAGCCTGTCCTGGATTTCCCACATAGATGTTACGGTCAAGAAGGCACAACAACACCTCTTCTTCCTCAGGTAGCTCAGGAAATCCGGCATGTCCATTAGGACCCTCCCCAACCTTTACAGATGTACCATCAAAAGTATACTATCTGAGTGCATATTGGCCTGATATGGCAACTGCTCTGCCCAGGACCATAAGAAACTACAGAAGGTGGCGGGCACATCCCAGACCATCACGGAGGCTAACTTCCCAAATATGAACTCCATTTACAGTTCTCGTTGCCCCAGAAAGGCTGCCAAAATCACCAAAGACCCTATGCTCCATGATAATGTTTTCCTAAAACTTTTTCTATCAGGCAAACAATACAGAAGCTTAAACACACACACACACACCCCAGCAGGTTCAAGAACAGCTTCTTCCCAGCCGTCATTAGACTGATGAATGGACTCTCTAACTTCAAATAATGTTAGGGCACTTGACAGTTACAAGTTAGCCAGGAAAGACCTAAAGAGAGAGCTAAGAAGAGCCAGGAGATGGCATGAGCAATCATTGGCAGATAGGATCAAGGAAAACTCTACGGCCTTCTATAGGTTTATCTGGAATAAAAGAATGACTAAAGTAAGATTAGAGCCAACCAAACATAGTAGTGGGAAGTTATGCGTGGTGTTAAAGGAGATAAGGGAAGTGCTAAATGAATATTTTTTGGCAGTATTCACACAAAGAAAAGACAATGTTGTTGAGAAGAATATTACAATACAGGCTACTAGACTAGATGGGATTGAGGTTCAAGAAGAGGAGGTGTTAGCAATTCTGGAAAGTTTAAAAATAGGTAAGTCCCCTAGGCCAGATGGGATTTATCCTAGGATTCTCTGGAAAGCCAGGAAGGAGATTGCCAAGTCTTTGGCTTTGATCTTTATGTCGTCATTGGTTACAGGAATAGTGCCAGAAGACTGGAGGATAGCAAATGTGGTTCACCTGTTCAAGAAGGGGAAGAGAGACAACCCTGGTAATTATAGACCAGTGAGCCACATTTCAGTTGTGGGTGAAGTGTTGGAAAAGGTTATAGTACATAGGATTTATAATCATCTAGAAAGGAATAAGTTGATTAAGGATAGTCAACATGGTTTTGTGAAGGGTAGGTCATGCCTCACAAACCTTATTGAGTTCTATGAGGTGACCAAACCTCAAAGGTGGATGAGGGATTTCAGTAAGGCTTTTGATAAGGTTCCCCTCGGTAGGCTATTGCACAAAATATGGAGGCATGGAATTGAGGATGATTTAGCGGTTTAGATCAGAAATCGGCTAGCTGATAGAATACAGAGGGTGGTGGTTGATGGGAATATATTCATCCTGGAGTTCAGTTACTAGTAGTGTATCACAAGGATCTGTTTTGGGTCCACTGCTGTTTGTCATTTTTACAAACGACCTGGATGAGGACCTAGAAAGATGGGTTAGCAAATTTGCGGATGACACTAAGATCGGGAGAGTTAATGATATTGACGAAGGATGTTGTAGGTTACAGAGGGACATAGATAAGCTGCAGAGCTGGGCTGAGAGGTGGCAAACTGAGTTTAATGTGGATAAGTGTGAAGTGATTCACTTTGGAAGGAATAACAGGAATGCAGAGTACTGGGCTAATGGTAAGATTCTTGGTAACGTAGATGAGCAGAGAGATCTCAGAGTCCAAGTACATAGATCCTTGAAAGTTGCCACCAAGGTTGGTAGCATTGTTAAGAAGGCATATAGTGTGTTAGCTTTTATTGGTAGAGGGATCGAGTTCGGGAACCATGAGGTTATGCTGCAGCTGTACAAAACTCTGATGCGGCCACACTTGGAGTATTGCGTACATTTCTGGTCACCGCATTATAGGAAGGATGTGGAAACTTTAGAAAGGGTCCAGAGGACATTCACTAGGATGTTGCCTGGTATGAAGGGAAGCTTTTACGAGGAAAGGCTGAGGGACTTCAGGCTGTTTTCGTTAGAAAGAAGAAGATTGAGAGGTGACTTAATTAAGACATATAAGATAATCAGAGGGTTAGATAGGGTGGACAGTGAGAGCCTTTTTCCTTGGATGATGGTTAGCATGAGGGGACATAGCTTTAAATTGAGGGGTGATAGATATAGAGCAGATGTCAGAGGTAGTTTCTTTACTCAGAGAGTAGTAGGGGCATGCAACAGTAGTAGACTCACAACATCAGGGCATTTAAATGGTCATTGGATAGGCATATGGATGAGAATGGAATAGTGTAGGTTAGATTGGCTTCAGATTGGTTTCACAGGTCGGTCCAACATTGAGGGCCAAAGGGCCTGTACTGCGCTGGAATGTTCTATGATCTTGCTAATGCTGATCTTGCCTAGCGCATGTCCTGTGCAGTGTAACCTGCATGCCTCTGTCTCAGGTTTTCGCCATCCTCGGATCAGTATGTCCTTGCTTCACTATGATCTGCCTGTACTGCTCATAGACAAAGAACATGTAGCAACAAATCAATCAATTAATCAATCAATTACATCAAACATCAGACATTCAAGCATGTGTTTTCCACGGTTCTCCTCCTTGAATTCACATAATTGCTCCTCAAATGTGATTTAGCTATTCTACTCTGGGCAGCATCATAAATCCGAGCATAACCTCATCCAGTTTTCAAACAGTGAGAGAATCAAAAGTAAGATTAGAGTACTTTTCCACTCTGGAACCAAAAGGTGCCAACTCCAGTGGCACTGTCTAGTTTTTGATTGAAGTTTTGCTGGTGAGATGTGATGCCACTGTCAAGACCTGCATTTATTGCCCATCCCTATTTGCCCTGAGGGCAGTTAGAATTTAGCACGTTGGGTCAGAGCAATGTAGAGCTCAGAAACAGACTCTTCGGTCCAGATCTTCCATACCGACCAGATACCCAAAATTAATCTAGTCCCATTTGCCAGCACCTGGCCCATATCCCTCCAAACCCTTCCTATTCATGTACCTGACCATGTGTCTTTTAAATGTTGTAATTGTACCAGCCTCCACCACTTCCTCTGGCAGCTCATTCCATACACCGTCTGCGTGACAAAGTTGCCCCTCAGGTCCTTTTTAAATCTTTCCCCTCTCACCATAAACCCTATGCTCTCTAGTTTTGGACTCCCTCTCCTTGGGAAAAAGAGCTGCTGTGAGTCTGCAGTCAGATGTGAGACTGAAAAGGTAAGGATGACCAATATTCCAACCTTGAGGACTTTGATGAACCAGGTGAGTTATTTCAACAATCCATATGTTTACCAACAGTGTAGTTTTTGTTTCAGATTTTGATCGAATTTAAAATTCCACCATCTGCCATGGTGAGTTCAAGCTCACTTCCTCTGAACATTAACTTGAGGGGGTCCTTCAGTGATGGTATTCCTCCACCACCCTCTCAGTGGGCACAATGCTGGCACGATGAGCAAAAGCAGCTTGCATGTTTCACATAATGGGGAAGAACTCTGGAAAATAACAATTAATTCTGGTCCGGTGTCCTGATTAAATGTTTCTAATTTTCTTCAAGGTGCCAGCAATGAACCTTTCCTTTTAATGTGTTAAAATCTCTTATTGAAGTCCAATGGAAATACAAATGCATTAGCTCCCACTGCTAGCCCTGCCATGAATTATTTCTTTCGCAGTGTAATCGAAAAATTACAGCATTAACAAACTTTCCTACAAGCTCTGGCCTGATCATGTGGTTGATAAATTACTCAGGGATTTGCCTGCATTTAATCATTTATGTTTAAAGCTATTTGCTTCTACATACAACATTTGTAAAAGCCTGAACTCTTTTTGGCTTTCCAAGTAAGGCAAAAGTGATCAATACAGATAATAATTAAAATCAACATGAGATTAGACAATTTACCCACCACGCTATGGTTCAGTCAATGCTTGGAGTCAGCCACTACCTTGCTTGACTAACTGATTAAATGCATTTGCACAGTTTTAATGGACAACACGATTTCAGTGGAATGTTCAGTGTCCTGCTTGCTTACTGTGCAAATAGAGACCAATGAAAGCAATTATAATTCTGAATTGTGGGCTGCCAAATTGGCCAATACAAAATAATGCCATGCTCATATCAGATGGATAATACGGAGATTGTACAGTGGGGATGTGGCAATGTCATTGGTTGAAGTCAAAAATATCTTTGTTCACTTTAAAATAGAGAGTGTTTTCTGAAAATTTAAGTAAACTTAAAGTGCAGGCCCAGCTGCCTGAGTGGAAAGGCAGAGAGATAGGGCTGTGCTAAAATAGATACATATAGCAATTGACTATCAAATGGATACCTGAGTTCTGGTAGCTGTTTTGATGACAAATCAAATTTAACAAATTATTTAAACTATGTTCAGGTTACTAAAACTCAATCCAAGTTTTGGAGATGCCAGTTTTGGACTGGGGTATACAAAGCTAAAATCACATGTCATAGTCCAACAGGTTTAATTGGAAGCCATCAAGTTTGAATTTATTGTTTTGACAACATCAGACCAATGGCAAGGAACGATGTTCGGAGGGTATAAAAATACACAGGCAACTGTCACTGAATAGCAGTGAAACTGTCGTAGAGCAGGAGAGCTAACTGCATTTCTAATATCTTGCTCTCAAAGAAATAAGAAGGCACTCTTATCAAAAGGTACCTTTATCCTGTAAAAGCAGTAAAAAGTAAGAAGGTGACCCAGGGAGATCATCAGACAGAAGATTGAAGACAGCAGAGAAGACAGAGAGGTGGGGATTTGAAATTAAGTTAATGTAATGTTTAATAATAATGTGCTGTTGGAGCAACATTTTTATATAGTTGGGGTCAGACAGTAATTAATTAAAAAAGGGGGCTTGGATTAGTTAATAGTTTTTGTTCAGTGTTCTGTTTGGAAAATAAATTGTTATTTTTCTTCAAATAGTGGAAATGAGGAGTTCCCTGTCATTCACTCACATTTTAACAGATTATGAAGCAAAGTGAGCTTCTCTGGGTGTTTGGTCTGAATTATCAGAGGGGTAACAGTACCAGTAATGCAGCTAACGGCAAGTTAATGCCCAGAGAGCGCGGCAGATGGTCGAGTTTAAATTTATTAAATCTGAAACATAATTCTACTCAGTAATGGTCACTATGACAACTATCATTGACTGTCATAAGCCTTCTGGAATGAAATCTGCTATTCTTACCTGCTTTGACCAATGTGGGACTCCAGACACATTACAATGTAGTCAGCTCTTAACTGCGTTCAAGGGCAATAAAATACTGGCCTTGCCTGTGATATCTAACTTCAAAAAGAAAACAAAATTGTGTACGTTCCAGCAAAGACAATTATTTCGAAGATAATTCCTGTGCAGCATTAACTGGATGCTTCATTCCATCTTCCTGCACTTTTCAATTGGTCTTGAGATCTCTTGCTTTAAGTTTTTTTTTCATTCACAGGATGGTAGATATCGCTGGGCAAGCACTTATCGTCCATCCTGACTTGCCCAGAGGGCAGTTAAGAATCAACCATATCGTTGTGGGTCAGGAGTCATGTGTCGGCCAGACCAGGTAAGGATGATAGTTTCCTTCCCGAAAGGACATTAGTCTGTTCCTTAGTTGCATGGAAAAAAACTCTGCCTAAATACACAGCAGTGCACATGGTAATGGTATTTCATAGACAATCAGGTGTTCTGTCTTTTAATACTGTGCGTTTTGGGAAAAATATTGACCAGGGCACTACCCCTATGCTCTTTGTAAAATAGTTCCATCCATCGGAGAGGAAAGGTGAGTTCTGGATTTAATGTCTCTATGGCATCTCTGGCAGTGCACTGCCCCCTCAGTACTGGCATGGATCAGTAATGTGGATATGCATTCAGTCTCTAGAGTGGACTCATTTCCCATTGCTCATGCTGCTCCTTGCATACTCACATTGGGCAGAGATATTCTGTTCAAGCTTATTTCTGTTTTCGATATTAAATATGGATGGTCCTCAGGCCAAATACATCCATATTAGATTTATCCGGCTGCTACCGTTTCCATAGTTTAAGAACAGATCAGTAGTATTGTGGAAAATGCAACTGATAGTTAGTAATATAGTGAAGAAATCCTTTAACAGCCCCAAACAATGCCTTGAACACAAATATCCAAGGGTCTTGGATGGTTTACATTAGCTTGTAGGTAAAGATCTGGCAGTTTGGGCGGCACGGTGGCACAGTGGTTAGCACTGCTGCCTCACAGCGCCTGAGACCCGGGTTCAATTCCCGCCTCAGGCGACTGACTGTGTGGAGTTTGCACGTTCTCCCCGTGTCTGCGTGGGTTTCCTCCGGGTGCTCCGGTTTCCTCCCACAATCCAAAAGATGTGCAGGGTCAGGTGAATTGGCCATACTAAATTGCCCATAGTGTTAGGTAAGGGGTAAATGTAGGGGTATGGGTGGGTTTCGCTTCGGCGGGTCGGTGTGGACTTGTTGGGCCGAAGGGCCTGTTTCTACACTGTAATGTAATCTAATCTAAAAAATCTAAGTTCACTTCAGATAGTATGTTGCATGTGCTGAAAAAACTAACCAAAAACAGGAAGTGTTCATTGCCACTGAATAATATTTTAAAACTTTGCAAAGTCCCTGAGGCAAGAGGTCTTTGCCTGGCAACTGTAGGTTTCGTGTGTGGATTTTTAAAATGTATATTACAGCTGAGCTGCTGATACACTCAGAAAGAATCCTGCTTTTCATTGTTAATCCAGTCAGTTATCCATTCAGAGTGTTCAGAGTGTTCATTTCTTAAAATATGTATTCATTTTGGTATGTAGGTATTGCTGGCTTGGCCAGCATTTATTGCCCTTCCTTCATTGCGTCCCCATCTATTTATTTAAATATTCCATTCAGGTTCATACAGGAAGATTGAAGATGTTAAGAGCCAAAGAAAGACACTTTAAAAAAAGACGTTTCTCTTACAAAGTTAAACTTAGTTATTGACTCCAAGTTAACACTGTCATATGTGACAATGCCTCTTCTTCCTTCATGGCTTAGGAAATTCAGCCATAAGGACCCTCACCAACTATTATGGATGCACCACAGAAAGCATATTATCTGGGTGCGTAACGGCCTGGTATGGCAACTTCTCTGAACCGCACTGTGAGAAACTACAAAACATTGTGTGCACAGGCAAGACAGTTTTCCATCCATGGACTCTACTTACCCTCTCATTGCTGCAGAAAGGCTTTCAACATCATCAAAGACCCTCCCCCCCCCCCCCAACCCGGTAATGCTCTCCTACAATCTCTTCCATCAGGCAGATGAGACAGAAGCTTGAACACCCACACAGCAGGTTCAAGAACAGCTTCTTTCCTGCCGTTCTTAGACTGATGAATGGACCCCTAACTTCAAATAATGTTGATCTTGCTAATGTTGATCTTGCTTTGTGCACCTCCTGTACAGTGATAACCTTGTGTGCCTCACTCTGTCTAAGCACCCCATGATCTGTATGTCCTTGTTTGCTATGATCTGCTTGTACTGCTTGCAAAACAAAGCTTTTCACTGTGCTTAGGTATATCTGACAACAATTAATCAAATTAAATGTGTTTTATTTTAGCAATGTACAAAAAGGCTGACTCTCTAGTCTGACGGAGTGATGTGCTGGAAAGAGCAATTTTTGAAACAACAATATGTATTTATATATCAACTTTAATGTAATAAAGCAGCCCAAGGTGCTTCAAGGGTGTGATATCAAAAAGGACTTAACACCAAGCCATGTATAGTGATAACCAAAGCTTCGAAAACCATGAAAACAAAAGCAAAGAACACTGGATGCCGAAAATCTGAAACAGAAACAGAAATTACTGATGAAACTCAGCAGATCTGGCAGTGTCTGTGGAGAGAGAAAGCAGAGTTAATGCTTCAAGTCCAGTGACACTTCTCCACAACTGAAGTGTCACTGGTCCCGAAATATTAACTCTGCTTTCTCGCCACAGACCTGTTTTACCAGAAGCTTTTGTTATTGCTTTAAAAAAATCATGCAGAGCTTAAGGAGCATTTTCAAGATGGGGGAGAGACAGAGAGAGAGATGGACGCTTGAGGCTTGAACAGCTGAAGGCATGGTCACGAACGGTACAGCAAGTTAAATACAGTTGTGCAAGAGGCTGGATCTGGAGACGAGCACAGCTCTCTACAAGTTGTAGAACTGGAGAACATGATAGGGATTGTGAGAGATGAGGTAAGAGGTAGGGTGCTGTCCATTATTCATCCTTTAATGAATCTCATTCGAAAACAGACGAGAGGTCGTTCTGTGATAACGAATGTTTCATCAACGCAAATTCACTATAACGTGATTGAATTGGGGATGCAGTTTCTACAGCGTGAACTTTTAAAATATGTATTGGCTGTAATGCAAATACACCACTAACACTTTAAATGCTGTTTCTGAAGCGCAATGTTTCTATTACATGGGGTTGCACAAGGATGCAACCATTGCCTTACAGAAGAACTGACAGTATTTGTCATTATCACCTTTCAGTTGGTGGGGCTTTGTTGTGTGTAAAGTGGTTGTGTGTTTCCTACATAATTACTATTATCAAAAGTATTGCATTGGCTGTAAGCCCTTTCAGATACGCTGAGATCTTGAAAGAAGCATGTAATGAAAACGAAGCTATGTAGGACAGAAACACACCAGCCAAGTCCTATCCACTAGATTATTCAGGTTCTCAATAAAGCACGATAATGATGAAATGGATCTTTAACAAAATCAGGAATTGCTGGTAAATCTCAGCAGGTCTGGCAGCATCTGTGAAGAGAAATCGAAGCTAATGTTTCGGATCCAGTGATCTTTCTTCAGTGATTGTAATGGAGCAATAGCGTATTGTTTTGCAACATTTTTAATGATTTTAATTCAATTTTCCATCATTTAATATACCAACATCACATTCCTGTTACCTGCATTTGACTACTTTAGTCAAATTTTAATGTTTTATTATTTTAATGTTTGACACAGATACTTAGTCTTTATGAAATAGCTTTATGTAAAATTTGCTACAATTCAGCCCTTGGGCCATGAACGGGTCTCTTGAATAAGATATTAATATTATCTGCAATGTAAGTCTTTCTTCGTTTAAAATCTTGTTCATTTCTTTGACCCAATTGTCCCACACTCTCACTCCATGATCTGCATTTGCTCCTCCATTGCTTTTACCTACTGGCCTTATCCATTCCCACTAGGCCTCTCAGCATAGTTCATTACATATCTCCAGAACAAAGCCCAGGTTCAAGTTTGGCGTAGTCCAGAGGCGTATAATAACATCTCTGAACAGGTTAATAAAAGAAAATCTCAAAATGAGGGATTACCACTCAAGGTGCAGATGATCATTTTGTTTCCTCTCAGATAATTCTGAGTCATTAGAACACCCTTCCTGGAGAGCAATGGAAACTGAGGTAGTGAATATTTTTAAGGTACAGGCAGATAGATTTTGACTAACAATGGAGTCCAGAGATATCAGAGGTCGAGGATGTGTAGGGTTGAGGCCAAATCAGATCAGCCTTCACCTTATTAATTGGAGCACAAAATTAAAGGGACTGAGTGGCTAATTCAGTCTGAAAGGACTGAGTAGGCCTTTAATCCATGGGTAGTTTCTTTCAGTATCTTTAAAAAAGCAAAAACATAAGCTGCTTCTCCACGAGCTTTTTAAAAACAACATATTCATTGCATTGGCAAAGCATAATGGTCAAGTCACTGAAGTGCCACCAACAGAACTATCACCATAAAAGAAATGATATGTTGAGCAAAATCAGAAATTGCTGGAAAAGCTCAGCCGGTCTGGCAGCATCTGTGAAGAGAAAGTAGAGATAACATTTTGGATCCAGTGACCCATAGAGTCATAGAGATGTACAGCACGGAAACAGACCCTTCGGTACAACACGTCCATGAGGGTGGCACGGTGGCTCAGTGGTTAGCACTGCTGCCTCACAGTGCCAGAGACCCGGGTTCAATTCCCGCCTTGGGCAACTGTCTGTGTGGAGTTTGCGCATTCTCCCTGTGTCTGCGTGGGTTTCCTCCGGGTGCTCTGGTTTCCTCCCACAGTCGATAAATATGCAGGTTAGGCGAATTGGCCATGCTAAATTGCCCGTAGTGTTAGGTGAAGGGGTAAATGTAGGGGTCTGGGAGGGTTGCTCTTCAGAGGGTCGGTGTGGACTTGTTGGGCTGAAGGGCCTGTTTTCACATCTAATACCAACCAGATATCCCAACTCAATCTAGCCCCACCTGCCAGCACCCAGCTCATATACCTCCAAACCCTTCCTATTCATATACCCAAACAGATGCCTTTTAAATGTCACAATTGTACTAGCCTCCACCACTTCCTCTAGCAGTTCATTCCATACACACACCACCGTCTGCATGAAAATGTTGCCCCTTAGATCTCTTTTATATCTTTCCCCTCTCACCCTAAACCTATGCCCCCTAGTTCTGGACTCTTCCAACTCAGGGAAAAGACCTTGCCTATTTCTCCTATCCATGCCTCATGTGATTTTGTAAACCTCTATAAGGTCACCCCTCAGCCTCCAATGCTCCAGGGAAAACAACCCTAGCCTATTCAACCTCTCCCTATAGCTCAAATCCTCCAACCCTGGCAACAACCTTGTAAATCTTTTCTGAACCCTTTCAAGTTTCACATCATCTTTCCGATAGGAAGGAGACTAGAATTGCACGCAATATTTCAACAGTGGCCTTTCAAATGTTCTGTACAGCCACAATATGACCTCCCAACTCCTGTACTCAATACTCTGGCCAATAATGGAAAGCATATCAAACACCTTCTTCACTATCTTATCTACCTGCAACTCCACTTTAAAGGAGCTATGAACCTGCACTCTAAGCTCTCTTTGTTCAAAGTTTGTGAGAAGATTTGTAGCTCGGGTGCTCGTTGCTGTGGTTCTGTTCACCGAGCTGAAAGTTTTTGTTGCAAACGTTTCGTCCCCTGTCTAGGTGACATCCTCAGTGCTTGGGAGCCTCCTGTGAAGCGCTTCTGTGGTGTTTCCTCCGGCATTTATAGTGGCCTGTCCCTGCCGCTTCCAGTTGTCAGTTTCAGCAGTCCGCTGTAGTGGCCGGTATATTGGGTCCAGGTCTATGT
>NC_057743.1:9618148-9627591 GCF_004010195.1 Chiloscyllium plagiosum | reverse complement strand
GCTCACATCCAAATCATTTATATAAATGATGAAAAGTGGTGGACCCAGCACCGATCCTCGTGGCACTCCACTGGTCACAGGCCTCCAGTCTGAAAATCAAACCTCCACCGCCACCCTCTGTCTTCTACCTTTGAGCCAGTTCTGTTTCCAAATAGCTAGTTCTCCCTGTATTCCATGAGATCTAACCTTGCTAACCAGTCTCCCAAGGGGATCTTTGTTGAACGTTTACTGAAGTCCATATTGATCACATCAACCACTCTGCCCTCATCAATCCTCTTTGGTACTTCCTCAAAAACTCAATCAAGATTTCCCACACACAAAACCATGATGACAATCCAGAATCAGTCCTTGCTTTTCCAAATACATGTACATCCTATCCCTCAGGATTCCCTCCAACAATTTGCCCACCACAGATGTCAGGCTCACTGGTCTTTACTTCCCTGACTTGTCCTTACCACCTTTCTGAAACAGTGACACCACGTTTGCCAACCTCCAGTCTTTGGGCACCTCACCTGTACCTATTGATGATACAAATATCTCAGTAAGAGGCCCAGCAATCACTTCCCTAGTTTCCCACAGAGTTCGAGGGTACACCTGATCAGGTACTGGGGAGTTATCCACTTTTATGTGTTTCAAAACATCAAGCACTTCCTCCTCTGTAGAATGGACATTTTTCACGATGATACCATCTATTTTCCTACATACTATATCTTCCATGTTTTTTTCCATCTCCCGAACAGTTCCATATAGGGAAGCCATAGTTTTGAGTGTTGTGGATGATCAAATCTATGAGGGTGTTATTAGGCAGCGTGTATAAGCATTGAAATTGCACAAGAGAGTGTGGGTCAGTGTCCTATAAACAGTGTGCTGTACAATCATTGTGGTACAGCACGTCAGATTGTGAGTTCACACTGGCAGTGCATTTCAATGTGCCTTACTGCTTGTGGGATCAGCAAATGATGTGTTAAAGCAGTTTGAGGTGCTGCTGGACAGTAATGCTTTGACAGGCAAGCTGAAGGCAAGGCTGAGGTCCTGAAGACACAAGGCAGTCACTCATCCATATCTGGGACATGTAGGTTTGTCATTTCTATAGTAACAGAGTGACTGAAGGGCTCATGTGGACCATATCACCATGGTAACAGAGAGAAATTGAGGCGATCAGTATAACATCTTGGATACATGTGGCATATCTGAAGACTGCAATGTGTATCTCTTTACGTAAGGTAGTTTAAGATTAGCATGCACAGCATACAACAATTGAAAGGTAGAATTTGAATGTTAAAATACATCACTATGGGTTGTAGCTTCCCAGTAATGGAAAAGGAAGGACAATATGGGTCAGCATTAAATTGATCAGTTAAAAAATGCTTGTGGGACAGTGGTCGCTATCTTGGAAGTAGAAGAACCAAGCCTCATCTGCAATGAAGCTATGGCTAAACAGGCTGATTAAACAAATAAACTTGGGTCAGCAGAATGGACTCTCAAACTTCAAGTAATGCTGACCTTGTTAATGTTGATCTTGTCTAGCACACGTCCTGTGCAGTGTAACCTGTGTGCTTTACTCTGACCAAGTTTTTTTTAACCCGATGATCTCTATGTTCTTGCTTACTATGATCTGCCTGTACTGCTTGCAAACAAAGCTTTTCATTGTCCTTAGGTACACGTGACAATAAATCAAATCAATTAATCAATCAATTAATCAATCAGTGATGGAACAAGGGAACTCCACAGTCTAATGTTATTGCCTAAAAGTGTCATATGCTATTAGCGTGTAAGTCATCATACTTGGCTGTACAGTTTAGATTAGATTCCATACAGTATGGAAACAGGCCCTTCGGCCCAACAAGTCCACACCGACCCTCCGAAGAGCAATCCACCCAGACCAACTCCCCTACACCTAACACTATGGGCAATTTAACATGGCTAATTCACCTGACCTGCATATCTTTGGACTGTGGGAGGAAACCGGAGTACCCGGAGGAAACCCATGCAGACACGGGGAGAATGTGCAAACTCCACACAGCCAGTTGCCCAAGGCGGGAATTGAACCCGGGTCCCTGGTGCTGTGAGGCAGCAGTGCTAACCATTGAGCCCCATCCCTCACTTCAGTAAATGCAAGAAGGGAAATTTCTACCTGCTCTAACTCTTGACATTTTGATGCGTTTGTCCAGAGAAAAGCTGACATAAAGATAGTTCAGTGTGAATATAATTGCAGCAAAGACTGTCCACAATATCAGGAGTTCATTCATTTGCCAATCACTGCACTGATATTTACAGGGATGAGACGGGCAGCCATTAGTGTACTGTTCAACAGAGAAAAGAGAATCAACTCCAAGAACCAGGGCCAGAAGGAAGCTGACATCCTAATCTCTACGGATGACTCAAGGCAGATGCAAACTGCAGGAATTAACAACAACAATTTATATTTATATAATAGCTTTGACACAATGCAGTGCTTCACAGGAGCAATACAAAACCGAATGGAACACCAAGCCTCATCGGGAGATTTTATGTTTCTGAGGAAGAGTCATATCAGACTGAAACATTAGCTCTGCTTCGCTCTTCACAGATGCTGCCAGACCTACAGCATTTCCTGGGTCTGTTAGGGAGGCATTAGGGCAGATAACTAATAGTTTGTTAAAAAAAAAGATGAGTTATAAGCAGTCTTTTAAATGGACAAAGGGAGGTAGGAGGTTGACAGGGGTGTAGAATGTATATTTGAGAGCTTGTAGCCAAATCAGTTGATGGAACAGGCACCAGTGATGTTGTGATTCTAATCAGGGATGATCAAGAGGCCAAAATGAGCAGTGTGCAGATGGAGATGTGCTCAGAGAGTAGCTGAGTTGGAGGATATTACAGAGAAGGGGAGGGGTGAGGTGGAGATTTGAAGGTAAGGATGAAGTTACCAGGGGACAATGTAAGTTAGAGAGCACAGATGTGATAGGGGTAAGGAGTCTAATGCTCAAACAACAGAGTTTTGGGGTGATGTTGAGTTTATACAGGGTGGAAC
Source organism: Chiloscyllium plagiosum (assembly GCF_004010195.1). Taxonomy (NCBI): domain Eukaryota; kingdom Metazoa; phylum Chordata; class Chondrichthyes; order Orectolobiformes; family Hemiscylliidae; genus Chiloscyllium; species Chiloscyllium plagiosum. The sequence goes on along the minus strand of NC_057743.1, from coordinate 9,624,581 downwards.
ATGGGCACCCAGCTCAAAGTGAAGTGAATAGGCAAATGTATGGATAGCAAAGACATGAAAGGGGATATCTGACACAAAGGAGTTGAGAAACAGGTGAAGTTGAGCCATACAGGTAGAAATAGGCAATTTTATAGATGGCATGTATATGAAATTGCAGGGTCATCATAGGGTCAAATGTAACATCAAGGTTGCAAAAAGAGTGGCTTAATCTCAGACTGTTATCAAGAGAGGGATGAAGTTAATGTTGGATGTTGCAAGGACATGTAGAATGTTGTGCAGTGATAAGCTTTACACTTTAAATGGTTCAGTAAAGATTGTTTTCGTGCATTTAAAATGTTTGATCAAAAAAGATAAAAAAGATGCAAAGTAACTCCTTGGGATAGAAATTGGACTTGGTTGCATCTGTTTTATGAGTGCAAAAATGATTCAAAACAGGCTTCGATTGAGGGAAATGAGGTGTTGTTAAGCTATGAATGCTAACATACAGCCCTCACTTTTTCAAGGCTAAGTTGGCGATAGTCACTATGGGATGGTGAGGTGTATAGGAGTAACACAGCACAGGAATAATCTTCACTACTTGAAAGTGTTAAATTTCATTAAAGTCCAGCGATCATCCTTGCACTTCATTCGAAAAAGGACCTTGAAATAAATAACAGCCAATTTTGCACAAAACGTGGTGCATTATTCAAAGAATTGTTTCCGCAATGAATACTCTTGTTCCCAGCAGTTTAACTATTCTTTGCTTCATTGTTAAATCTTGTGTCTATTGTGTTTCCCCATTCAGAAAGGTTCCATGATCAAGGATTGAGTTAATGTCTCTCAGCGAGTTGCTGCCAGCTTTGCTTCTCTTCCTCTGTCTGGGAGAGATAGCGAGTGGTCAACAGTGGGAGTGATACCCGTTCAGGAGCATGAGTCATTTCAGCAGCAAAGTCTCCCAGGGGACTTATCACTTGGACCAGCTGCAAACCAATGGCCACTCTGTTTCTTTCCGATAATATGCTTTAATGCACCTTTACTCACCTTGCAGTGCCTCTGAGCTAGACTTTGCAAATCAAGTGTTCAACACTGTCTTATAAGCCCAAATGAACATCAATAACAACAACTTGCAATTACGTAGCACTGTTAATGCTTTAGAATATCCTTAAACACATCACTGGAAGGCTATGAAATGGAATTTAACACCTAGTGACATGAGGAGATAACTGCATAGGTTTATGTTTGATATTTAATCCCTCCTGCCTCTTACTCGACTCCCTCTTTGTTCAGACCTTCCCTCCTCACCTTTGCTGGCCTTGCCTCAACAACTGCGACATCTGGAAGCATGTTCAATGTTGATGAGCGGTCACTGACATGACACATTAACTCGGTTTCTCTCTCTGCAGACACTGCCCAGACCTGCTGAGCAGTTCCTGTATTCCCTGCTGTTGTTTCAGATTTCCAACTTTGCCCTTACAAAGAAATGTTAAGACAGGCAAGTAGCAGTCTGATTAGAAAGGGAGATATCATAGGGGGAGACAATAAGTTACAGAAATTGAGATCTACAGAGAGGGAACTTCATTGTTTAGGGCTTTGTTTGTTGAAGGTTTGACTATCAATTTTGTAGCAATGAAAATCAAGGCTCCTCCAGAATCTGGACTTGGAGGAACAGGAGTCTTGACATTGCTCCTCGAATCCCTACAGTGTGGAAATCTGCCATTTGGCCCAACAAGTCCACACTGACCCAGCAAAGAGCATCTCACCCAGACCCATTCCCCTACATTAACCCCTGACTAATGTACCTAACCTACACATCCCTGGACATTATGGGACAATTTAGCACGGCCAATTCACCTGATCTGCACATCCTTGGACTGTGGGAGGAAACTGGAGCACCCGGAGGAAACCCACGCAGACACGGGGAGAATGTGCAAACTCCACACAGACAGTCACCCGAGGCAGGAAACGGGTCCCTGGTGCTGTGAGCCAGCAGTGCTAACCACTGAGCCATTGTTGTTATCATGAGATAAAGAGGGGGTGAGGCCATGGGAAGTCTTGATAAGACGAATGAGGATTTTAAATTTGAGGAACAAGTATTGATGTAGCTCGGCGAGTACTGGGTGGTGGGCGTAGAGGATTTTGTGCTTGCGAACAGAGTGCTGAGGAATTAACATCTCAGCAATTGAGGTTTAGATGGGTTTGTGCTCAGGGAATGTATAAGCTGGCCATGTTTGATACTGATTTCAACTTCTTAGCCACACTGCACTGAGCCTCATTAAAATCACAAATACATCCTCTCCCTAATTGTGTTTCACCTCTTTTACTCTTCAAGGCAATGAATGAGCCCCATCTTCGTCCAGCATCTTGTCCACACCCCAGCTCAGTGTGACAGTTTTTGCTGAGTTCTACTCTCAACAATCCAATCGTGGTTGAAGCATCTTTCACAATGGGGCTTCACTTGCTGCCCTTTGTGCCAGAGCCTTTGATGTTCGATAAAACTTCATTCTTAGGACATGGGCTGCCATTGAGAAAGCGATAGTAGCTTCGGCTCTCTCCATAGGGGTAAGCAGGTGCTTGACCCAGCAACAATGAAGGAGCAACCCATGTTAGGATGGGGTTATTAATGAATAGAACCATGGTCAAGTGGATCTCATTGACTATAAAATCCTTGATTGAGGCTGTTGACCTGGGCCAATCAGGGAGCTTTGGGTGAAAGATCTAAACAGATTTAGAGGCCAAACTGGTCATAAACTGGTCCAGGTAGCAGGCCATGGAGGGGGTCATTAGGGCCGACTGCCTGCCCCTCTTCCACGGTTACGTTAGAGCCCGGGTGTCTCTGGAGAAGGTGCATGCGGTCTCCACAGCACCCTGCAGTTGTTCAGGGAGAGGGGGGCACCGCAGGGAGCGGAGTGCATTATTTCCCCGTCCAAATCTATTTTGCTTTAACCCTTCCCTTCCCTTCACTGTTTTGATCACGCAGCATTGCCCTTTGATGTGAAGGGCAGTGCTTGTCACTGGCCACTCGGGTGTTTCCCTATCTTCCTGGTGGTGGAATATCGATAAAGATTTACACACTTGTTGTTCTTCACTGTGTCCTACACCTGTGCACACACTACTTGGGTGTCGGGGTAAAATAAGCACTACCGCAGTTAGGTGGTAGTGTGGGGTAAGAGAGAAAAAAAGAAAGAAAAGAAAAAAAAGAAGTAAAAAGAAACAAACCCAAAATAAACAGCTTTAGAGTCTCCTCAGTTTAGGGGACTGACTCTGTGCTGGCTGGGCCACAGTCAGTGTGTTCCTGCTGCTGTTGGTTTCTGGTTTTTTTTGGAGAAACCTGATTCCTAACCTGGTTGATCTATACAGCCAGTTTGTTGCCGGGTATTCCTTTTTTTTAATTGAGGACTGATTTCTAAACTGCCTGATTTACACTGTCAATGTGGTTCAGGTGTAATTCAGCCCTCATTCGGAAGCTGTGTTTCACTGGCTGGTTTCAGTTTGGGTTGTACTCTTTTCCTTTACCTTGAGAAAGTGACAATGCTGATTTTGTGGCAGGGCTCAGCCGTTTTCTTTCTTTTTTTGAAAGTATTTCCACTTTTTGGTGTTTGGACTGAGCCCTGTGAGGAACTGTACCTTTCCAGAAGGACGTTCCTGTGCGGTAGGCCTGGCCTTTTGTGAGTGGACTAGGCCTCTGTCAAGACTGTCAAGGTTTAAAAAATTGATTGTCTGTTTTTCAATGTATAATTTCAGTTACATCACACTGCAAATTTTTGCTATAAATTCTGTGTTACGGTCGAGCCCTCCACAATCACCTGATGAAGGAGCGTCACTCTGAAAGCTAGTGTGCTTCCAATTAAACCTGTTGGACTATAACCTGGTGTTGTGTGATTTTTAACTTTGTACACCCCAGTCCAACACTGGCATCTCTGAATCTTGTAAATTGTGGTTCTCTGTATACAGCTGTTAATGTTAATTGTTTGTAAACTGTGTACTGTTTAATAAAATATTTAAAAAACCAGGAGATTCAGAGAGTCTCCCCAGTCTAGGGACTGACATTAAGCTGACTGGTCAGAGCCCATTTACCAATCACGTGTAATTAAAGGGTGACGTGGTGATGGGATACCAGCCTCTGTGCAGTTATTTCTGAATGCGACTCGTGATCTTGAATACGGAACTGCTCCCATGTATCTCTTGTACTTATTCTTTGAAGTGGCATATTTTATGGATGGGAGAGATGGTGTGACAGTAGCCTTGGTGAGTTAACAGCAGCGTGTGACATCGAACACTTCTTCTGCCGCCTCTGCATCTGAGCTTACTTTTTCGATCAGGATCCCGACCAGCTTCCGAGGACCCCTTTGCCCACCTCCAACACACTCCATCCACCTGGACACCCCATGCTGGCCTATTACCCGCCCTCGACTTCTTAATTTCCAACTGCCGCCGGGACATCAACTACCTCAAGCTGTCCACCCCACCTCCCCCACTCCAACCTCTCACCCTCACAGCTCCCTCTGCTCCAATCCCGACCTCACCATCAAGCCAGCAGATAAAGGGGGCGCAGTGGTAGTCTGGTGCACTGACCTCTACACCGCTGAAGCCAGACGCCAACTCGAGGACACCTCCTCCTACCGCCCCCTCGACCATGACCCCACCCCCCATCACCAAACCATCATCTCCCAGACCATACACAACCTCATCACCTCAGAAGATCTCCCACCCACAGCTTCCAACCTCGTAGGCCGGGAACCCTGCATCGCCTGATTCTACCTCCTTCCCAAGATCCACAAGCCTGACCACCCTGGCCGACCCATTGCCTCAGCCTGCTCCTGCCCCACCGAACTCACCTCCACCTACCTCAACACTGTCCAAACTGACCTGGTCCAGGAACTCCCCACATACATTCGAGACACCACCCACGCCTTCCACCCTTTCCAAGACTTCCGTTTCCCCAGCCCCCAATGCCTCATCTTCACCATGGACATCCAATCCCTTTACACCTCCATCCGCCATGACCAGGGCCTCCAAGCCCTCCGTTTCTTCCTCTCCCGATGTCCCCAACAGCATCCTTCCAATGACACTCTCATTCGTTTGGCTGAACTGGCCCTCACCCTCAACAATTTCTCCTTTGAATCCTCCCACTTCCTCCAGACCAAAGGAGTAGCCATTGGCACCCGTAGGGGCCCCAGCTATGCCTGTCTCTTTGTTGGCTATGTAGAACAGTTCATCTTCCGTAGTTACACCGGCACCACTCCCCACCTCTTCCTCTGCTACATTGATGACTGCATTGGCGCCACCTTGTGCTCCCGCAAAGAGGTTGAGCAATTCATCAACTTCACTAACACATTCCACCCTGACCTGAAATTCACCTGGACCATCTCTGACACCTCCCTCCCCTTCCTGTACCTCTCCATCTCCATTAATGACGACCAACTTGACACTGACACTTTTTACAAACCCAAGGACTCCCACAGTTACCTGGATTACAACTCTTCCCACCCTATCTCCTGCAAAAATGCCATCCCATATTCCTATTTCCTCTGCCTCCACCGTATCTGCTCCCAGGAGGACCAGTTCCACCACAGAACACACCAGATGGCCTTCTTTAGAGACCACAATTTCCCTGCCCATGTGGTTAAAGATGCCCACCAATGCATCTCATCCACATCCCAGATCTCTGCCCTCCAACCCCACCCCTCCAACTGTAACAAGGACAGAACCCCCCTGGTGCTCACCTTCCACCCTACCAACCTTCGCATAAACCGCCTCATCCGCCAACATTTCCGCCACCTCCAAACAGACCCTACCACCAGGGATGTATTTCCCTCCCCACCCCTTTACGCCTTCTGCAAAGACCATTCCCTCCATGACTACCTGGTCAGGTCCACACCCCCCAACAATGCACCCTCCCGTCCTGGCACCCTCCCCTGCGACCACAGGAATTGCAAAACCTGCGCCCGCACCTCCTCCCTCACCTCCATCCAAAGCCCTAAAGGAGCCTTCCACATCCATCAAAGTTTTACCTGCACATCCACCAATGTCATTTATTGTATCGGTTGCTCCCGATGCGGTCTCCTCTACATTGGGGAGACTGGACGCCTCCTTGCAGAGCGTTTTAGGGAACATCCCTGGGACACCCACACCAATCAACCCCTCCGTCCTGTGGCCCAACATTTCAACTCTCCCTCCCACTGCCAAGGACATGCAGGTCCTGGGCCTCCTCCACCACGGTCCCTCACCACCAGACGCCTGGAGGAAGAACGCCTCATCTTCCGCCTTGGAACACTTCAACCCCAGGGCATCAATGTGGACTTCACTAGCTTCCTCATTTCCCCTCCCCCCACCTGACCCCAGTTCCAAACTTCTAGCTCAGCACCATCCTCATGACCTGTCCTACCTGCCAATCTCCCTTCCCACCCTCTCCACCCTCCTCTCTGACCTATCACCTCCATCCCCACTCCCATTC
>NC_057743.1:9617744-9617948 GCF_004010195.1 Chiloscyllium plagiosum | reverse complement strand
GCTGTGCTTTTCCAGCACCACTAATCCAGAATCACTTTTAGCTTAGATACTTTTATTTACCTTAACTAACGCTCACTGCACCCCCAGGTATGCGACTTTCTCCCCCACCCCCCCCCCCTCTCATTTATCTCCTCCACTCTGCAGACCCCCTGCCTCTATTCCTGATGAAGGGCTTTTGCCCGAAATGTCGATTTTACTGCTCTT
>NC_057743.1:9615014-9617732 GCF_004010195.1 Chiloscyllium plagiosum | reverse complement strand
CTCCTCGGATGCTGCCTGACCTGCTGTGCTTTTCCAGCACCACTCTAATTTAAACTCTGATTTCCAGCATCTGCAATCCTCACTTTTGCCTAGTAGCACATGATAGTACCCACTCAAGTCGTAATATATTTATTGTGGTCAGTGTTTATGTCAGTGCTTTAGATGTGAATCCAATGAACTGCTTTGTCCTTGGACAATGTTGAGCCTCTTGAGTCTGTTGGAGTTGTACGTATCTGGATTAGTGGACAGTATTCTGTCACACTGCTGAACTGTCGATGGTTGAAGGGTTTTTTTGGAGACAGGAAGACAGTCACTCACTGCAGAAACCCCAGTCTCTGATTCATTTTTATTTAATATGTCAATTATAGTTGAATTTCTAACTAACAATGCCCTATCGGATGTTGATAGTGGGAGGCCCTGTGCCCATAACATTATTGAGTGTCACGGGAGTGCGATTGAACTATCCATTGGTACAGATGGCCATCTTCAGGTATGTGTGTGATGAAAATGTTACTTGATTGCCACTTACCAACTCTTATCCCATAAGTATCTGCAAGTATCTATTGTTGGTCCCTTCCTGTTCCTGATCTAAATGCTACCTCTGAATGACACCATATAAAGCTTCAGAAATGAAGATGGATTTGAAGAGGTTCAGACTGGTGTCCTTGGAGAAAAAAAAAGACTGTAAGGAGATTCAACAGAGGCTTTCAAAATCACAGGCAGGCTGGATAGAGGAGAGAGGGAGAAGCCATCGCTCATCAAAGGAACGAGAACAAGAGGGACAGAGGTTTAAAGTGAGGTGCCAATTAGGCAAGGGTGACTTGAGGAGAACAAAACACATTCTTCACACAGTGAGTGGTTAGGGCAAGGGAAATGTGGTGTAGACAGGTCTTCAAGAAGGATGATTATTTGGATAGAAGGAGGGATATGGGGAAAGGGCAGGAGATTGTCACGAGGTAAAGGAACTGCTACAGGCATGAGGGGCTGAATGGCCTCCTTCATTGGGGGCTACAAGATTCTGTGAGTTGGGGTCAGTGGACAGGCCCACACATTTACCTGTCTGCCATCTCAGTGTTATCAAACTGCAAATAAAGCACATAATTTTGTCAGAATGCTAATTACAAGCTCCCCCCCCCCCCGCCACCCCCCACCCCCATCCAACCACCCCTCAAAGTTCAGATCATTAGAAAAAGAATCAAATTTTAAACTGATATAGACAGCTATGATGTTTTTAAAAATAAACTCTCCTTAATTCAAGTTCGGATTCTTTCCCAGTTTTCTTTACCAACTGTTGAGGTGACAGACAGTTTCTCTTCATACCCTGCTGTACCCTGATGTGACAGCCCTGTTTATTTCTCATCATTGCCTTGCAGGCTGAATTTCTCCAGCACAGAAAAGAAATCAAAAGAAATTGAGGGCCATAATAAATATCGATGTAAGGAAAGGAATCCAGCGTTCTTGTATGAGGGTCAGCGTGAGAGAAACACAATGTAAAGCTGTCCGTGATCTGTTTCGTGGTGACTAGTTGCAATAAGCTGTCATCCTGTTTAACATTAACCAGCAACAAAGGATACATTTAACAGCACTGGATTACCAAGTGTCACATATCACACTTGCACTGGAATTCAGCAGTACAGTGCTCTTAACATGATGCAAACAGATAACTGCATTTGCTTTTTAACTACACTCATGTTCATTTAATTGCTTTTAGGTTAAAAACATAATCTAAAGTAACTCAATCAATTGATGGATTCCACACCATCCCATTGATACCAATCACTTTCCACCAGAGATTTATTGAATGCAAGGCTGAAAATAATTTATTATATCTTTTTAATTTGGCCTCTTGTATTTCTGACCTATGGTCACACTGTGGATAGTTTCTGACCTGCAGTTATACTGTGGATAGTTTCTGACCTATGGCCATACAGGTAGACAACCCTTTATCCGAAAGCTCTGAAATCCAAAAAAGCTCTGAAATCCAAAGTTTTTCTCGTGGAGTATTTGTTTTCATTACCAAGGTTGTTTGGCACGCAAACAGTTAACCCAACTCCACACCCCCTCGATGCGTGTCACTCAAGGGGACGTGGCCCAGCGCTGGTAGGCCTCAGGGCCCGTTACTCACAGTGAGTCTGCTGTTCGGTAAAATTTTTTAAATTTCACCATCAAACTGTCACTTATTGTGAAATTCGAAAAATTCTGAAAACCAAAGACCAGCTGGTCCTGAAAAAGAATCAGATAAAGAATTGTGCACCTGTGCTGCGAATAGCTGTAACGTAACGTCTTTAACTTCATTTCCCTATTCTGTAATTTCGGATTGTACCTCAGCACTTTGTGCCCAGTGGATGGTATTCCAGAGATTTTGATGTCCAATTCATTGCAATCACTTTATAAGTTATGATCTCAGTTTCTGCATGGAAAACCTGAAAATCACCTTCAAAATCCAGACCAGTTTCAAGAAAAGTTGTGTGATCGCCCCCAGAATATTTACAATCAACCTGACAGTGGCAATTCACCTCATGAAAGATCAACTATCACATAGTGTCACCTTGTAAAGGCAGTCAACATCATCAAATACCCCTTGCACCAGTTATAATCTCTTCCAACCTCTTCGATTTTGCAGAAGGTACAAAATCTTATACACACAGACCAACAGATTCAAGAACAGCTTCTTCCCTGCTGTTATTAGACTTCTGAATGGACCTCTCAAACTTGATG
>NC_057743.1:9607087-9614167 GCF_004010195.1 Chiloscyllium plagiosum | reverse complement strand
GCAGGTTAGGAAGGCGGTGCTGGATTTGATGGATTTGACTGAGACAGGCTGGGGGGAGGGGAAATGAGGAAACTGGTGAAATCTGAGTTCATCCCTTGTGGTTGGAGGGTTCCTAGCCGGAAGATGAGGCGTTCTTCCTCCAACTGTCGTTTCGCTGTGGTCTGACGATGGAGGGGTCCAAAGACCTGCATATCCTTGGTGGAGTGGTAGGGGGAATTGAAATGTTGAGCTACAGGGTGGTTGGGTTGGTTGGTCCGGGTGTCCCAGAGGTGTTCTCTGAAACGCTCCGCAAGTAGCCCACTATTCTGGGTATTAGTCATGTAAATCTTCTCTGAATTGCTTTTAACACATTTACATCCATAAAGTCAGCAATACTGTACACCGTAATCCAGATGTGGCCTCAGCAGTGCCCTGTCTAATCATAACTTTTTTTTTACTTTACCTGTACAATAAACAGCAGCATTCCATTAGCTTTCCTAATTAATTTCTCTATGTGGATGTTAGCCTATTGTGATTTATGTACATGGACATCCAGATGCCCCTGCATCTCAGAGCTCTGCAATCTCTCACACTATTGAAATAATATGCTTTTTAATTCTGCCTGTCAAAATGGACAGTTTAACATTTTCCCACATTGTATCCATTTTCAAGATCTTTGCCCACTCATTTAACCTATCCACACCTCTTTGCAGCATCTATATGTCTCCTTCACAATGATCTTCTATGTGTCATCAGTGCATTTTATATCCTCATCCTTTTATCCAAGTTATTATGTGAATTTTAAAACGATGAAGCCCCCAGCACAAACCCTGTGACATACCGTCCATAACTTCGTGCTAACCAGAAAATAACTCATTTACAGCTAGCCTCTGTTTCCTATTAGACAGCTAGTCTTCTGTCCATTAGGAGAAAGTGAGGATTGCAGATGCTGGAGATCAGAGTCGAGAGTGTGTGTTGCTGGAAAAGCACAGCAAGTCAGGCAGCATCTGAGGAACAGGGGAATCGACATTTCAGGCATAAACCCTTCATGAGGGCCTTCCCATTCCTGATGAAGCCCTTATGCCCGAAACGTCGATTCTCCTGCTCCTCGGATGCTGCCTGACTTGTGCTTTTCCAGCAACACACTCTCGACTCTGATCTCCTGTCCATATCAATATGTCAGCCCCATATCTTGAGCTTTTATTTTCTGTAACGAGCTTTAATGTGACACTTCATCAAAAGTCTTAAGAAAATCTAGCCCATAATCAATGACTGATATAAGGTCAGACATCTCATCTTCCTTTTGCACTGTTGATTCTGAAATCGAGAATCACAAGGTCACAGATTTTCTTTTGTGTAAATGGGATATGGGGCACTATTGGTCAGGTCAGCATTTATTATCCATCCTTACAACCTGTCATCGCATCGTTAAAATGGGGATTCTGTATCTGGATTCTTTTCGGAATTCTCGATGCCTCAGTTCCTTTTTACAACCTTGTGTGGCAGAATTCCGAAGCTTATTCCTTTGCAGCTGTTAATAATGTCTCTGCATCTGAACTGATGCTGAATGAAATAAGTCTATTCCCCTTCCAGAATCCAAATAGGACTCCTTCTTGAATGTAGCCATCTAATTACTTGAACAGGAGACACTATTTCCTATAGATTGAGATAATTAAGGGTCTGAATTGAACACTGTGCGATTAGGAAGCTAAGAATCTGGCATGTTACTGACATTTAAAATTAATCTGCCTGTGCTGAACCCATTTGGTAACACAGCAATGAAGCCAATGGTATTTGTGTCTATTTGAGACTGAGGGAGGAGCTAGTGTGATGGAGGGAAAGAGGACAAGGATAAATTTGATCTTCCGCAGCAACATCTACTCCTTCATCTATCCCTACTGTCGGACAAACGGTCAGAAATCACAAGCCTGACTAGCCACAGGTGGAGCTGCTAGTAACGAGTGCCATTGTCTAGAAATGCCAAGAGAGAGATTTATACATGCTCATATAATCCCAATGTGGAAGCAGGCCATTCAGCCCATTGAGTCCACATTAACTCCACATAGACCATCTCATCCAGACTCACTCCTGCATTTCCCATGGATAATCCACCTAATCCGCATATCCCTGGACACTGTGGGCAATTCATCATGGCGAATCCGCCTAATCTTCGGATTGTGGGAGGAAACCAGAACACCAGGAGGAATCCCACACAGAAACGGGGAGAATGTGCAAATTTCACACAGTCACCTGACTGTGGAATCAAACCTAGATCTCTGGCACTGTGAGACAGCAGTGCTACCCACCCTGTGAGGAGAGATCCTGTGGTGCAGTGGGTATTTCCCCTCCTCTGAACCAAAAGCTCTGGGTACCAGTCCCGGTGCATGACTTGTTGTCCCAGGAAGGTATATTCATAACACAGCCAAACAGAATGAGTTTCTGATTTCTCTCCACTGATGTTGCCAGACCTGCTGAGTTTTTATCCCCCCAGCTATTTCTGTTTTTTTGTTGTTCTCTGATTTTCAGCATTTGCAGATCTTTTGGGTTTTCTTTCTGGTGGAATAAGTATCGACTTGGTGCCTGTATCCTTCCAAGGTGCCTGTATCAGGAAGAATGGCAGAGTCTCCAGGTTAGTCATGGAGACTCGAGGAGACAGGATAGTCACCTGGTTCGGAACAAACAGCTACGGAGACAAACAGGAACCTTTGCTGTGAATGCCTCGTGTGTGAATAGAGGTGGGTAAATCCTTTAAGTTCAACAACGTCGGGCAGAGCTGAATGGATATAGAGAAGGCCTCTGCTATTGATTCACCAAGTTCTAGGTCTCCACTCCATTCTAGGGCTTGAGAAAAACAATCGACATGCTTACCCCCTGACCCCCAGGCATGATGCAGACAGAGCTGCACTGTCAGAGGTGACAGCATCCGAGGACCAGTTGAAGGGAACTTTAGCAGGCAGTGCTAAAGTTCCCTTCAACTGAACTGAGGCCCCAGCCTGCTCAGGCAGATGCAAAAGATCCCATAGCACTTTTCCAAGAAAAACCGAACAGGTATCCTGGGAAATATTTATCTCTCAGTCAACATTATTATTGCTGGCCATTCTCACATTGCTGTTGTGTGTGGTTTGGCTGCATGATTAGCCGCTATACAATAATCATAGAATCCCTACAGTGTGGGAACAGGCCCTTCGGCCCAACACGTTCACACCAACCCTCCAAAGAGTAACCCACCCTGACCCATTCTCCTACCCTATTATCCTACATTTACAAGTGTTTCATTGGCTGTGGAGTGCTTTGGGATGTCCAGTGGTCTCAAAAGATACAGTATTAATGCAACTTTGCACGTGACTCCCTTCTTAGTAATGTTGCTTTAAATTCCTTTTATCATACTCTCGCAACCTGAGGCAAAAGCAGGACAACTTCTTTAGCTAATAACGCTTGCCGCCATTTCTCTATCCTTTCTTTAGATGTCAGTATTGCTGGCATTTGTCAGCCATCTTGAATTGCCTTTGAGAAGACAGTGGTGAACCAACATCTTGAATCACTGCAGCCCAGCCATAATATAGATACATAATTCCCCCGTCCAAGGAGCTGGTGATAATGGTGACGAGAAGGACAAATAGTTTGGGCAGGTTAACACTGGAGAGAGACAGAGAGAGGGAAATTGTTGACTGCAGATGATGGACAGTCAGAGTCGAAAAGCGTGATACTGGAAAAGCACAGCCGGTCAGGCAGCATCCAAGAAGCAGGAGAATCGACGTTTCGGGCAGAAGCTCTTCATCAGAAATGTGAGAGTTTATGCATGAAATGTCGACTCTCCCGCTCCTCGGATGCTGCCTGACCTGCAATGCTACTCCAGTAACACGTTTCAAAACTGACCCTGGTGAGGTATGTGCAACTGAGCACAGGGTCTACTGGGTATCATTTGACTCACCAGCATTTAATTTATTAGTTGCACAGTCAATTAGTGGGCTCTTCAGCTTGACACTTCCTTTATCCCTTGACCTCTGGCTGAGAAACATGCCTGCTGGGTTGGGTCGAGGAGTCATTTGTTTACCCCAGTCCAGGACCAACTGGGGACAGGAATAGTGGGACAAGGAGATGGCCACCAGTCTCTTCCCCAAAAACCAATACCCTACAAGATTGAGAGAAATGCATATGCCTTCTCGCTGTTTAATCCTTAAGGTCTGATCATCCAGGTTCTGGTGGAGCGACGCTGTCATATCAAGGTTTGTGATTCACCAAATCTTTTGAATGAATGATTTATTGATACAATTCCAGTATCTGGATGGTTAGGTTTGGGGTATGGTAACTGTACTTAAGTCTGATTTGACACTGAATCAACTATTTTAACTGACACTTTCCTGATTGTGGTTAAGTAATCACAGGCCCAATATTGAACATTCTAAATTGACCCACAATCAGAAAATTAGCCAAACTAAGTTAAACAGCAGCCAGCAGCTATCAACTACAGAGAACAGCAGAACTGAAAATGTGTTGCTGGAAAAGCGCAGCAGGTCAGGCAGCATCCAAGGAGCAGGAGAATCGATGTTTCGGGCATGAGCCCTTCTTCCTGAAGAAGGGCTCATGCCCGAAACATCGATTCTCCTGCTTCTTGGATGCTGCCTGACCTGCTGTGCTTTTCCAGCAACACATTTTCAGCTCTGATCTCCAGCATCTGCAGTCCTCACTTTCTCTTAGAGAACAGCAGAAACCAAGCTCAAGGTCATAAAGGTTCGGGGGAACCAATTACAACCAGCCCGAGGGCTGTGTATTGGTGAAGTATTGATCAGACTTTCTGGCACCTTGACTCCCAGCCAGTGTCTGAGGGCATGGCATGGCATGCCCAGCCCGGCATGGCAACATTGAAGGGTGTTGACATGACCCCATTCATGACCGCGTCAGCCAAAGACCGCAGAACATTCCAGAAAGTCTGGGACGAGGGGAATAAAAAAACACCTGGATGCCACCCTCTCATTGAAGATGTGCAGCAATAGTCATGGTTTAAACTCATTTGGCAACTCAAGAAGACCGAGGAGGAGATCCATTCTGACTTGTGAGACCCACCTTCATAGAAGAGAGCCAGTCCTAACGTTGGAGAGGAAGGAGATTCCTATGGCCTAGCTCAAACACATGGATCATTGTGGGTAATATCCTTTCTCAGACGTAGAGCTTGATAGACAGTAAATATTGTGGGAATTTGGGAAATACTCACATGGTGTTTTTTTAATAAGCAATGTTTTGTTAATAAACTCAAGTTGAACCACAAACTGAATTCTGTGTCCCTTTGTTTGCCTCACAGACAAAAGCACTTGCGTAAAGTGTTTTTTATACATCAACTGATTGAAGTGTCCAAAGTACGGGCAACATGATTGTGCTGCTCTTTTAACAGTTCTTCAGAACAATGGTAAAGAACATATACCATTGCTGGCCTTGGTCTCACAAATCCCAGTTCCCACCGAGATGTTTCTACGCCATTCCTGACTAAGGGCTTATGCCATGAAACGTCGATTCTCCTATTCCTCGGATGCTGCCTGACCTGCTGTGCTTTTCCAGCATCACACTCTTGGCACTATTTCAATTTGCAAACAAGTTCCCAGTGCAAAGCCCATGTAAAGTTAGTGGGTAAGTTCCAACTCCTTCATCTGGTCCGTCAAGAAACATCCTGTGCATTATTTCGCCTGATATGAAAACCCAGTTACAATCCATCTGAATTGTCGCTAAAGCTCAGTGGAAATCTCAATTTGATGGACTGGAACTCAATACTTTTATGTCAAAGGGACTAATGAGAATGGTAAACAATATACTTCATTGCAATTAAATTTAAGATGATGTGGCAGCTCCAGTCTCTCCCCTGGGAATATGTTGGAGGCATGTTTATAAAAGTATACTTCAGTCGTTTTTTTTTCTCCTTTAATTAAATACAGGAAGAGCATGTTTGCACTCTAGTTATGGCCAGCAGCTCAGGGGAATATTATTAAAAGGCTCTTGAATGTGTTCCAGGTTGACTCCAATGACCAAATTCATAATGTGCTGTAACTGATAGAACAGAAAATTGCTATTGTGCAACATTTATGCAGCATCTTTTGACATAACCCAGATGAGTGTAGTTTGGAAAGAGAGTAAAAAGATTTGAAAATGTATTTTTAAAGGATTCATTATAAATTAGTGATTGTACTTTTCTGATGCTTGTAAACAGTCAGGAATCACAAGCTCAATGTTTCTTTGTTAAGCTGATGTATCTTTAAAAAAAAAACCCTGTTTCACTTCTGGCAGTAGGAAGATATTTCAAACAGAAAAACCCAACTGTGAAATTTCTGCTTCCAAGTCAAAGGTAATTTGATCTGAAATGAAAGCATTTTTTATCAGATTTCTTATTTGACGCGGAAAATGCAGCATCTTCTGAGTGGTACAGTGGCTCAGTGATTAGCCCTGCTGCCTCAAAGCGCCAGTGTTCGATTCCAGCCTCTGGCGACTGTCTGTGTGGAGTTTGTACCTTCTCCCTGTGTCTGCGTAGGTTTCCACCATCAGTTTACAGGTGGATTGGCCAGGCTAAATTACCCATAGCATCCAGGGATGTGTAGTCTAGGCAGGTCAGCCGTGGGAAATGCAGGAATATGGTAGAAGGGGTGTCTATGTGAGATGCTCTTTCAGATGGTCAGTATGGGCTGAATAGCCTGCTTCCACACTGTGATTCTGCTGTAGATTGGCCAAGCTAAATTACTGTGTCATGTCCAGGGATGTGTGGGCTAGTTTGGTTAGCCATGGGACAGCCGAACAGCCCAAATAGCCTCCTTCTTCAAAGACCGCAATTTCTCCACTGCATCTCCTCCACTTCCCGCACCTCCGCCCTTGAACCCCGCCCCTCCAATCGCCACCAGGACAGAACCCCACTGGTCCTCACCTTCCACCCCACCAACCTCCGGATACATCGTATTATCCTCCGTCATTTCCACCACCTCCAAACAGACTCTACCAGCAGGGATATGTTTCCCTCCCCTCCCCTATCAGCGTTCCGGAGAGACCACTCCCTCTGCAACTCCCTCATCAGGTCCACACCCCCCACCAACCCAACCTCCACTCCCGGCACCTTCCCCTACAACC
>NC_057743.1:9584201-9606895 GCF_004010195.1 Chiloscyllium plagiosum | reverse complement strand
TGGATTCAGCACCGCCCTCTTGACCTGCAATCTTCTTCCCGACCTCTCCGCCCCCATCCCCTCTCCGGCCTATCACCCTCACCACCTTGCACCTATCGTATTCCCAGCGCCCCTCCCCCAAGTCCCTCCTCCCTACCTTTTATCTCAGCCTGCTTGACACACCAGCCTCATTCCTGAAGAAGGACTTATGCCTGAAAAGTCGATTCTCCTGGTCCTCGGATGCTGCCTGGCCTGCTGCGCTTTTCCAGCACCACACTTTTCAATTCTAGCCATGGGACATGCAGGGATAAGGTGGGATGCTCTTTGGAATGTTGGTGCAGACTTGATGGACTGACTGGCCTCTATCTTCATGGTAGGGATTCTATGACATGTTTCATATTCTTCACAACTGCTTACCTGCCAATGGGTGCTCCGCTAATGGGGGAGAGTGGGGCAGCTTTTGATAGAGAGCTCTCCGCTCTCTCAGTTTTACATGGCTCTTAACCATGCTTCAGTTTGAGGCCTGGGAAACTTTCTCCCATATTGCCAGCATCACAAACAAAAATAACAACAGATTCTCTGAACACAAATAGAAAGGGCTGGCGGAATCTGTGGAGAGAGAAACTGAGCCAACATTTCAAGTCCAGCACGGCTCTTCTCCATAATTAGCATTATCTCACTGTTGCTTGTCGAACCTTGCATTTCCTGAAGAAGGGCTTATGCCCGAAACGTCGATTCTCCTGTTCCTTGGATGCTGCCTGACCTGCTGCGCTTTTCCAGCAACATATTTTTCAGCTTTGAACCTTGCTTTGTGCAAATCAACTGCTACATTTCAGACATTGTCACAGTGTCTGTGTTTTACAAGGTATATAGTAAGTGCTAGAAGGTTTCAAAACGTCCCGAGATTATGAAATTATCCAATAAAGGCGAGATATTCCTGAACTGCGAGGAAGGACAGCACAATTTGAAAACATTTCAGGCGGTATCCCAAACAGAACCTGAATTTGACAGGAAATCAAATTCTATAATAACATAGGATGTGTAAAGTTTTCAGTGTGGATTAGTCATAAAGTCATAGAGATGTACTGCACAGAAACAGATCCTTTGGTCCAACCCGTCCATGCCGACCAGATATCCCAACCCAATCTAGTCCCACCAGCCAGCTCCCAGCCCATATCCTTCTAAACCCTCCCTATACATATAACCATCCAAATGCCTTTTAAATGTTGCAATCGTACTAGCCTCCACCACTTCCTCTGGCAGCTCATTCCATACACGTACCATCCTCTGTGTGAAAAAGTTGCCCCTTAGGTCTCTTTTGTATTTTTCCCTCTCACCCTAAGACTATGCTCTCCAGTTCTGGACTCCCCGACCCCAGGGAAAAGACTTTGTCTATTTACCCTATCCATGCCCCTCATAATTTTGTAAACCTCTATAAGGTCACCCCTCAGCTTCCAATCCTCCAGGGAAAACAGCCCCAGCTTGTTCAGCCTCTCCCTTGTAAATGTTTTCTGAACCCTTTCAAGTTTAACAACATTTTTCCGATAGGAAGGAGACCAGATTTGCGTGCAATATTCCAACACTGGTCTAACCAATGTCCTGTACAGCCGCAACATGACCTCACAACTCCTGTACTCAGTACTCTGATTGATAAAGGAAAGCATACCAAATGTCTTCTTCACTATCCTATCTACCTACAACTCAACTTTCGAGGAGCTATGACCCTGCACTCCAAGGTCTCTTTGTTCAGCAACACTCCCTAGGACCTTACCATTAAGTGTATAAGTCCTACTAAGATTTGCTTTCCCAAAATAAATTCCCTCGCATTTGTCTGAATTAAACTCCATCTGCCACTTCTCAGCCCATTGGCCCAGCTGATCGAGATCCCGTTGTAATCTGAGTGACCTTCTTCGCTGTTCACTTCACCTCCCATTTTGGTGTCATCTGCAAACGTACTAACTGTACCTCATATACTCACATCCAAGTCATTTATATAAATGACAAAAAGTAGAGGGCCCAGCACCGATCCTTGTGGCAGTCCACTGGTCACAGGCCTCCAGTCTGAAAAACAACCCTCCACCACCACCCTCTGTCTTCTACCTTTGAGCCAGTTCTGTATCCAAATGGCTAGCTCTCCTTGTATTCCGTGAGATCTAACCTTGCTCACCAGTCTCCCATGGGGAACCTTGTCGAACGCCTTACTAAAATCCATACACCCACCTCACATCTACCTACCTCAGCTTTGAGGGAAATTCCAAGTTTGTTTGGAGGAGATTGAATTGTTTTCAGAACTGGGATGAGGATTGTAAGCTCGAGCAGACGAGAGATGGTGGCATTTTCTCCCAGAGAGTCTTTGGAATTCTAACCTTCAAAAGGCAGTGGATGCAGAATCTTTAAGTATTTTTAAGCTGTGGAGGAGCCAGTGTTGGGCTGGGGTAGATAACATTAAAAATCACACAACACCAAGGCTACCGTCCAACAGGTTTATTTGGAAACACTAGCTTTCAGAGCACTGCTTTCAAATAAACCTGTTGGACTATAGTCTGGTGAAATACTTTTAAGACAGAGGTAGACAGGTTCTTGATTACCACATTAATGAAAGATCACTAGAGATATGCAGGAATGGCGAGTCATAGTCATAGAGTCATAGAGTCATACAGTCATAGAGATGTACAGCATGGAAACAGACCCTTTGGTCCAACCCATCCATGCCGACCAGACATCCCAACCCAATCTAGGCCCACCTGTCAGCAACTGGCCCATATCCCTCCAAACCCTACCTATTCATATATCCATCCAAATGCCTTTTAAATGTTGCAATTGTACCAGCCTCCACCACTTCCTCTGGCATCTCATTCCATACATGTACCACCCTCTGAGTGAAAAAGTTGTCTCTTGGGTCTCTTTTATATCGTTACCCTCTCATCCTTAACATATGCCCTCTAGTTCTGGACACCCACACCTCAGGGAAGAGACTTATCTATTTATCCTATCCATACCCCTCATCATATGTAGTCATAGAGGCATGGAAACAGACCCTTTGGTCCAACTCATCATGCTGATCAGATATCGTAAATTAATCCAGTCCTGTGTGCCTGCATTTGGCCCATTTTCCTTCTAAACCCTCCCTAGTCATGTACCCATCCAGATGCCTTTTAAATGTTGTAATTTTATCTACCACTTCCTCTGACAGCTCACTCCATACATACACCCTCTGCATGAAAGGCTCCTCAGGCCCCTTTTAAATCTTTCCCCCCTCTCTCTCTCTCTCTCTAGTTTTGGACTCCTCTACCCTGGGGAAAACACCTTGACTATTCACCCTATCCATGCCCCTCATTATTTTATAAGCCATTGTAAGGTCACCCCTCGGTCCACAGCGATCCAGGGAAAACAGCCCCAGCCTATGCAGCCTCTGCCGACATCTCAAACTCCCCCAACCCCGGCAACATCCTTGTAAATCTTTCCTGAACCATTTGAAGTTTAACACCATCTGTTCTATGGCAGAGTTGTGGTTAGAATCAGATCAGCCGCAATCTAATGGAATGGTGGAGCAGTGTCAAAGGGTCAAGTGGCTTCCTCTTATTCTTTGTTCATTGGATGCAACCATTCTTGTACTGGGGCAAGGGAGCTGAAGCTCAATTAAAGGCTGCTTCTTGGACTGCTGAAGTAACTGCTGAACCTTTAAAGGGACATTTTCGGAGCTCCTGCCTTATTGGAGAAATGTTCACAAATCCAGGACACAGCACACGGCCCCACTTCCCCCTTGCTGGCCCTTTTCTAACCTAGCTCACCTGCTTCAGGGAGGAGATTAATTTTAATGGACGGCCTACCCTGCATGAAACATCTGCCTCCATTTTAACATGCTCTCCTCTGTCCCTGCTTTTATCGCATGGTATTGGCAGCAATAGAGGGAAATAAACTGCTGAACTGGCAGATGGAAACCATGACAATACCACAATTGGTGAGATGAAGCAATTATGATGAGTCATCTTTATGTAAATAATTTCTATTTTACATACATATGCAGGAAATGATCATGGAAAAGGTTTGTGTGAAAACTGAATGTTAGGCTTTTCTGGTTAACACATTTTGGATATAATCAGCCTTTAGGTTTTTAAAGCTGAGAACTTTGTTTCATTCTAACCAATCATACTAGGAGAAAGTGCGGATTGCAGATGCTGGAGATCAGAGTCGAGAGTGTGTTGCTGCAAAAGCTCGTCTTTCCCATCTATCCACTCCACCCTCTTCTCTGACCTATCACCTTCATCCCCACCTTTGTCTACCTATCGCATTCCCAGCTACCTTCCCCCCAGCCCGACCCCCCTCCCATTTATCTCTCATGCCCCCGGCCCACAAGCCACACTCCCGATGAAGGGTTCATGCTCGAAACATTATTTCCCCTGCTCCTCAGCTGCTGCCTGACCAATCATACTGTCTGGCTAGGAGACTTGTTTAGGTTAATGTCATATAATACAGTATTCCGAAGGTTATACCAAACTGAAAACATTAACTGAAACCAAAACATGCTGGGGATCACAGCAGGCCAGGCAGCATCCGTGCAGATAGAGCAAGCTGACGTTTCGAGTCTAGATATCTGAGCAAGAGTCAGCTCCAAAGTATTTTGATTTCCACAGCCTCTACCATTGGGGAGAAGGGACAGAAGCCTGAACACATGCACTAGCTGGTTTCGAAACAGTTTCTACCCTGCTGTTGTTAGAATACTGAATGGATTCACAAATACTTTACGTTCACCTGTCCCTGTGTTTTGGCTTTTGCTGCTGTTTATCTATTGTTTATTTATCTATGCTACTAAACTACTTGATCCGTCTGTATTGCTCGCTCGACATAACTTTTCACTGTGCCTCAGTATACATGACAATAAATTCAATTCAATTTTCAGTTCAGATTCCAGCATCGGTGGTAATTTGCTCCTTCCAAACATTAACTTTGCCTTTCTCTCCACACAGAGACGTGCTGAGTTTCTCCAACACTATGGTTTTATTTCAGCTCTCTGGCATCTGCAATACTTTG
The DNA here is from genome assembly GCF_004010195.1 of Chiloscyllium plagiosum. Classification (NCBI taxonomy): domain Eukaryota; kingdom Metazoa; phylum Chordata; class Chondrichthyes; order Orectolobiformes; family Hemiscylliidae; genus Chiloscyllium; species Chiloscyllium plagiosum. The sequence continues at coordinate 9,601,885 of NC_057743.1, read as the reverse complement.
CTTTCATTTTCCTGTTCCAACAATAGATGACTCTTCAGTCCAGCCATGAACGCTTACACACACAATTGGTCCCTGCATAATTTGCTCCTAGCTCTTTACAGACACAATATATATCAATGCATAAATGAAAGATTTATAATATGTCAAAGGAAATCTGCATTTATAAGAAAGTTTTCACGGCTTCAGTATGTGCCAAAGTGCTTCACTCTCGATAAATTCCTTTTGGCAGCAGTATCTTGATTGCAGCAGAGGGACATGAAGCAGACAAGCTATACAAAGCTACATCCCTGTAAATGCCAATGCAATGATTATATTGATGGTGGTTGCAACACAAATAAATAGCCAGAGAAATAACAATATGCGAACCAAGCAGTTAAATTAGATTACATTTATGTAGGCAGTCTGGGGTACATGTATTGTAAAGGGTTATTGTGACTAACTCTTGCCCAGCATGTTTAACAGTGAGGCCACATTCCAACATCAGTTGGCATCATTTTCTGAGATGTAAACACCCATTTAAAAGGTACAAATGTTGCACCATTTGATGTCTCCCAATATTTTATTGTGCGGCTGTAGATATCACATACACTAGGTTCTGCTGGTTGTAGTGCTAATATTGGTAACACCAACTTGATAGACCAAATGGCTTCTTTCCTTGCTGTGAAAGCTCTAAGACTCTGTAGAGTAGTGGCAGGCATCTGGACTGCAGCGGTTCAAGAAAACATCTCAGCACCACCTTCCCCAGGGCAGTTCAGGATAATAAATGTTGACCAGCCAGCAATGCCCACCTCCCACAAGAGAACTAAAAAGAAAATCTCACCTTATAAAGGAAAGGGAGATAGATTTAAGTTCATGAGGCTACAGTTAGAGTATTCAGTACACATTCAATCTCCTTACTTAAGCAAGGATCCATAGAGAGAGCATTACAAAGGGTTCATTCCTGGGATGCAATGCTTGTCTTTTGAGGAGAGATTCAGTAGACTAGACTTATATTCACCAGTGTGCAGAAGAATGGGAGGTGAAGGTATTGAAATATTTATTATTCCGAAGGGGCTTGGAGATGCCCTGAAACTGACTAGGGAATCATGAATAGGGAGCCACAGCGCCTCAGAGTGAGAGCCTGGCTGTTCAGGACTCAGATGAGAAATGTATTCACTCAAAGTTGGCACGGTGGCTCAGTGGTTAGCACTGCTGTCTCACAGCACCAGGGACCCGGGTTCAATTCCAGAGACTAGCTGCACATTCCCTTCGTGTCTGCATGGATTTCCTCCGGGTTCTCTGGTTTGCCCTCACAGTCCAAAGATGTGCAGATTGGATGAATTAACCATGTTAAATCGCCCATAGTATTCAGGGAAGTATAGGTGCATTAGTTAGGGAAAATGTAGAGTAATAGGGTAGGGGAATGGGGGGTAGGTGTGGACTTGTTGGGTCTAATGGCCTGTTTCCACACTGTTGGCATTCCATGATTCAAGGAATTATGAATCTTTAGGATGCTGTACCACGGAGTCCTGTGGATGTACAGCCATTGAGTACATTCAAGACAAGAAGTGATAAATTTTTGATTATCAAGAGATATGAGGATAATATGAGAATATGAAGCTAAGGTAGGCAAACCAGCCTTGGGTGTTATTGAATGACAGAGTAGGTTTGAAGGGTTAAATGGCCTAATCTCACTCCTCCATCATATGCTCTTACTTTTTGTGCTTTGTGTTTGTATAGATGTAACAGCATTTGCCCAAATACATGCCATCAAACCCAGCATATGTATTTATTTTTCTCATCAGGAATGGGGCAATAAACAAATGTTTTAATCAATCATTTTATACTCTGAAAGCAGCCTCTTAGTTCTGTTCTTCCATGGGATGTGGATGTCACGAGCAACAACCAGCATCTATTGAAGCCCCCCTTGACCTGAGTGCCTTTCCAGGGCAGAGGGGAGTTAAGAGTGAACCACATTAGAATTAGAATTAGCTTTATTGTCATGAGTACAGTGAAAAGTTTACATGTCGCCACATATGGCTTCATCTTAGGTGCCAAGCTACCTTGGTACGGATTCTTAACTACAAATTCTTAGGGGAAAGAAGGGAAAAATAAAGAAATAAAATGTTCAGCAGTAAATGAGATAAGTAGAGAAATAAGAGTTCAGAATAGTAGTTATTCCAATCCAGACCCTGCTGAGCTTCACTTTGAGGCCAGTGGTCCGAGTCCATGCTGAGGCCGGGAGTTGAGTCCACGCTGAGGCCGGGAGTTCAGTCCACGCTGAGGCCAGGGATTCAGTCCACACTGGGGCAGGGGGTTCAGTCCACACTGGGGCCAGGAGTTCAGTCCACACTGGGACCAGGAGTTCAGTCCACACTGGGGCTGGGAGTTCAGTCCCCACTGGGGCCGGGAGTTCAGTCCACACTGGGGCAGGGAGTTCAGTCCACACTGGGGCCGGGAGTTCAGTCCAAACTGGAGCAGGGAGTTCAGTCCAAACTGGGACCAGGAGTTCAGTCCACACTGGGGCTGGGAGTTCAGTCCACACTGGGACCAGGAGTTCAGTCCACACTTGGGCAGGGATTTCAGTCCACACTGGGGCCAGGAGTTCAGTCCACACTGGGGCCAGGAGTTCAGTCCAAACTGGGACCAGGAGTTCAGTCCACACTGGGGCTGGGAGTTCAGTCCACACTGGGGCCGGGAGTTCAGTCCACACTTGGGCAGGGAGTTCAGTCCACACTGGGGCCAGGAGTTCAGTCCAAACTGGAGCAGGGAGTTCAGTCTACACTGGGGCAGGGAGTTCAGTCCACACTGGGGCCAGGAGTTCAGTCCAAACTGGAGCAGGGTGTTCAGTCCACACTGGGGCACGGAGTTCAGTCCACACTTGGGCAGGGAGTTCAGTCCACACTGGGGCACGGAGTTCAGTCCACACTGGGGCACGGAGTTCAGTCCACACTGGGGCACGGAGTTCAGTCCACACTGGGGCCAGGAGTTCAGTCCACACTGGGGCATGGAGTTCAGTCTACACTGGGGCACGGAGTTCAGTCCACACTGGGGCACGGAGTTCAGTCCACACTGGGGCACGGAGTTCAGTCCACACTGGGGCACGGAGTTCAGTCCACACTGGGGCACGGAGTTCAGTCCACACTGGGGCACGGAGTTCAGTCCACACTGGGGCACGGAGTTCAGTCCACACTGGGGCACGGAGTTCAGTCCACACTGGGGCACGGAGTTCAGTCCACACTGGGGCACGGAGTTCAGTCCACACTGGGGCACGGAGTTCAGTCCACACTGGGGCACGGAGTTCAGTCCACACTGGGGCACGGAGTTCAGTCCACACTGGGGCACGGAGTTCAGTCCACACTGGGGCACGGAGTTCAGTCCACACTGGGGCCAGGAGTTCAGTCCACACTGGGGCCAGGAGTTCAGTCCACACTGGGGCAGGGAGTTCAGTCCACACTGTGCCAGGAGTCCAGTCCACACTGGGGCACGGAGTTCAGTCCACACTTGGGGAGGGAGTTCAGTCCACACTGGGGCCAGGAGTTCAGTCCACACTGGGCCAGGAGTTCAGTCCACACTGGGGCAGGGAGTTCCGTCCACACTGGGGCAGGGAGTTCAGTCCACACTGGGGCCAGGAGTTCAGTCCACACTGGGGCCAGGAGTTCAGTCCACCCTGAGGCCAGGAGTTCAGTCCACACTGGGGCCAGGAGTTCAGTCCACACTGGGGCCAGGAGTTCAGTCCACACTGAGGCAGGGAGTTCAGTCCACACTGAGGCCAGGAGTTCAGTCCACACTTGAGCAGGGGGCCTGCATTGGCTTTCACTCTGGACATCGCTGAAGTTGCCTGAGGACGGGAGGTTAAAAGCAAAAGAAAAAATACACAATAAAAGAGAGAAAAAAAAGAAAAGGAACAGATGGAGTAGACAAGGTCGAGCTCAGGAGACCCACTCTGCCGCCATCTTGTTACTTTCCTACATTGTCGTGGATTTGGAGACATCCATATGCTAAGCTGGTTCTATCACTACATTCATTGAAGAGTAATGATGAAGCAAATGAGTCTTTGCAGCAATCAAGATAGTTTTAATATTGCCAAGCCTATCCCTAAATCCCAGGCTCTCTAGTTGAATTTAAATTCTATCAGTTACCTCCATGTGATCCAAACCTGGGCCACCTTTGCCTCAGAATTATGTGCCCAACGGCTATCACGATAACTCTGTCTTCCTGTTTCATCACTCGGTTATCAGACTTCCTTCAGTAATCATGCAGTTTGGGAAGTTGGAATGGTGTCTGAAACACTGGCAAAATTAATTGGAGCGAGTTAGACCGCTTTGGACGGCTTCCAACGCCTGGCACCCACACCCCCCCCACCCCATCTCAGAATCCACCCGTGCCTTTGCCAGCATTTACTGCAGAGACAACAAGACACCAACGTCGCTGGCCTATGCTGAAAGGGCACCATCGAGACCGCAGCCTGTAACACACTCCCGATCTCACCCGAAATTGGACTTGCAGGACAAAATGGGAGTTGAGCTTCTCAAGGTTTCCTTGGCCATGAGTCTAGTCTACAAGATTAACGGAGTTCTCTGCAAGCTGAAATTGAGTAATTCAGGACTGACCAGTAGTGACTGATGCACCCCAGGATAGACGACATCCAGTACTGCCTTTCATTTCAAATGATTAATCTGCCTGGGAGTACCACGACCCGGTGATGCTGAGAGTGACTCCAACTAATGGTGCTTGGCATTCAAGGCTGCACTAAGGGGACTAAAAGCACCAGATTGATCAGAAAATCAGAGACAACAACAGAAAAGTTGTGCAGGAGGGAACTGGCTTGGAAGGTAAGTAGATATAACCTGATACTGTGTAATTGGGTGATAGAATTACCTCCTCTGCAACACTGAGGAAATACAATCACAGGCTGTGGAAAATTATAGAACCTATACAGTGTGGAAGCAGGCCATTCGGCCCATCCAAACATTGTATCCAGACTCACCTATCCTTACAACCCCACATTTCCCACAGCTAATCCACCCAGCCTGCACATCCCTGGACACAATGGCCAATTTAGCATGTTCGGCCTACTTAAGCTGCACATTTTTCAACAGTGGGAGGAAATCAGAGGAAATCCACGCAGACACTGGGAGAGAGTGCAAACTCCACACAGACAGGAATTGAACTTGGGTCCCTGGCGCTGTGATGCAGCAGAGCTAACCACTTAGTTACTGTGCCACCCCATGAAACATTTAAATAATATTTTATACTCTTCTGCTGTTTGACAAGTTTACTTAGAATTCTCTCCGTTAAAGTTCTTGTTTGCAATATCTTGCTTTCAATTCACTTTTCCCTCCAGTGTTCTCCTTTCTTTTCCTGATACCACGAGGGGCTGGGGGGCGGCATGCCCAATGCCAACTAGCTGTAACTGAAATGTGGGTTTGGCTAAAGTGTACTCACAAGCCTATCAACATGGGATGCAGCACACCCCTACTCCATCTGATGAATGCCTGGATTGAGAGTAGAGAACCTGGTTGGTGTTGTCCTGTCATCAAACCAAAGCCACTCACAACCTCTCCAACTTGTAGCCTCAGCTAACATCAGTGGATCAGTGTCTTTCATGGGTGAGAAGGAAATTGGATTAGGAAGAGGCTATTCAGCCCTTCAGTTTATTCATTTTAACCATGGCTCAATGGTATTCCAACTCCTTGTCTCCTACACCTTCCTATTTTAACCAATAAAAATCTGTCTAACTCATACAATCTTGATTGAAAGATCTTGCAGATGCTGGCGATCTGAAGTAACAATGGAATGCAGTGGAGAAACTCAGCAGAGCTGTGGAACAGGAAACAGAGTTAATGTTTCCAGTCCATTGCAAGTTCTGTTTCAGAATCAAACTATTCTCCCTGTTCCTCTTTCCACAGACGCTGTCAGTCCTGCTGAGTTTCTCCAGCCTTCTCTGTTTTCATTTCAGTCTTGAAAGATTTCATTTATCTCCCTCAGCCACGGCCTTTTTAGGGCACAGTCTGTTGAATTTCATCCCTTCGAAACATGGGACAATGCTTTGTGATTTCACTGCCTCCCACACTTTGAACATTGCACCTGTACATTGTGAACACACTATGATTGTCCTGCTGAATAAAAACCCAAAGAACTGTGGAAACTGTAAATCAAAAACAAAAAATGAAAAGCTCAGCAGGTCTAGCAGGACCTCTGGAGAGAAATCAGAGTTAACCTTGCATTTCAAGTGATCCTTCCTCTGAACTGAGGAAGAAAAGTTTAAAAGAAGGGTCACTCACCCCAAAACGGTGAGTCTGATTTCTCTCCACAGATGCTGCCAGACCTGCTGAAGGTTGTACTGTTGCTTGTTAGGCTGTAAGTGGATGAGTGTTGCATTCTGCTCCAGCTTACTGCTGCATTGTACTGAAACCACCATGAATATGGCACCTCATTCACTCCAGGAGTGGGTGCATGTGACTCAAACAGTACGATTAATGATTTGAATGACACTGCTTCAATATCCTTGTTGATCAATATTGGATAAATACATAAATATTGACCTTCACTGGAGAGCACTCCTCTTCTCTGGGTATTGGCTACAGGAGGGCCTGGAAGGGCAAATGATTCAAGTCTCATCTGAAATGCAACATTTACAACAATATTGCAGCCCAACAGTGTTGCACTGGTCTGTTGGCCTTAGTTGATGCCTAGGTCTTGGGAGTGGAAACACAATTGATGATCTTCGGACTCAAAGGAGAAAGTGGAACATCAGAGCAGGAGGAGGCCATTCAGCTTATTGAGGTTGGCTCCACCAATCAACCAAGTGACCCTCAGAGTAAGCCTGCAGGGAACGTATGAACTGCCTGTCCAGGCTTTTCCAAGTATGTAAAGAGGAAAAAGATTGGTAAAAAAAACTAATGCAGGTCCCTTCCAGTCAGAAATATTAATAATGGAGAGGAAGGAAATGGCTGACATTCTAAATTCACACTTCACTTCATGTCTTCACAAGGAAGGATACAAATAACATACCAGAAATGAGAGGGAACATTGGGTTTAGTGAGAGGGGGTAACTGAAGGTCATCAGAATCAATAGAGATATGTTGTTGGGTAAATTGAGCCCCAGGGCCTGATGATTTATATCCTAGAGTACTTAAGGAAGTCACACTGGAAATAGTGGATACATTGGTGGTCATCTTTCAAGATCCTTTAGGCTCTGGAACAGTTCCTACAGATCGGAGGGTAGCTAATGTGATCCTACTGTTTAAAAAGGGAGGTAGAGAGAAAACAGGGAACTATAGACCAGTGAGTCTCACATCAGTCATGATTATCAAGGGCTTTATAATAGAGCACTTAGAAAAAGGTGGTGAATTAGACACAGTTAGCATGGATTTACAAAAGGAAATCATGCTTAACAAATCTACTGGAATTCTTCAAGGATATAGCTTGTAGATTTTATTGGAAGTGCCAATGCATGTGGTTTATTAAGACTTCCAGAACACTTTCAAAAGTCCCACATAAGAGATTAAGGCTCATGGGAATGGATGTAGTGTCTTGAGATGGATAGAATATTTGTTAGAAAACAGGAAACAAAGAGGAGAAATAAATTAGTCTTTTTTTCCAAATAGCAGGCACTGATTAGTGGGGTATCACAGGAGTTGGTACCAGGACCCCAGCCATTCATAACATATATTAATGATTTAGATAATGGAATTAAATGTAATATCTCCCAATTTGCCGATTGCACAAAAGTCTGAGTGGAAGGATGAGCTGTGAGGATGATGCGGAAATGATACCAGTGAGATTTGGTCAGGCTCAGTGAATGGGTAAATGCATGGCAGATGCAGTATAATTTGGGCAAATGTGAGGTTATCCACTTTGGTAGCAAAAATAGGAAGGCAAATTATTATTTGAATGGCTGTAAATTGAGAGAGGGATGTGTTTAATGAGACCTGTGTGTCCTTGTGTATCAGTCGCTGGAAGTAATCGGGTCGGTGCAGCAGAAAGTAATGAAGCCATGTTGGCCTTCAGACAGAGAGGATTTGAGTATAGGAACAAGGATGAGAGTGTTTTGCTGGGAAAGCACAGCAGGTCAGGCAGCATCTAAGGAGCAGGAGAATCAACGCTTAGAGCATAAGCCCTTCATCTTAACTCCTGGTCTCCGGCATCTACAATCCTCACTTTCTCCTCTCAGAACAAGGATGTCTTGCTGCAATTATACAGGACCCTGGTGAGGCCTCACCTGGAATACTGTGTGCAGTTTTGGTCTCTTTATGTGAGGAAGAATGTTCTTGCTAGAGAAGGGGTGCAGCAAGAATTTACCAAATTGATTGCTGAGATGGCAAGAACTGATCTATGAGGAGATATTGAGTTGGTTAGGATTGTATCCATTGGAGTTCAAATCTTTGAGGAGAAAGTGAGGTCTGCAGATGCTGGAGATCAGAGCTGAAAATGTGTTGCTGGAAAAGCGCAGCAGGTCAGGCAGCATCCAGGGAACAGGAGAATCGACATTTCGGGCATAAGCCCTTCTTCAGGAAGTAGGGCTTATGCCCGAAACGTCAATTCTCCTGTTCCCTGGATGCTGCCTGACCTGCTGCGCTTTTCCAGCAACACATTTTCAGCTCCATTGGAGTTCAGAAGACTGAGGGGGAGTTTCACAGAAACCCACAAAATTCCAACAAGATAAGACAGGTTAGATGCAGGAAGGATGTTCCTGGGGCAGTCCAGAACCAGGTTAAAGATAAGGGGTAAATCTTTTAGGGCTGAGATGAACAGAAATTTCTTCATCCAGAGAGTGGTGAGCCTGTGGAATTCATTGCCACAGCAAGTGGTTGAGACAAAGACATTATGTGTTTTCAAGGTAGATATTACTCTTATGGCTAAAGGGATCAAGGGATATAGTATTGAGGGTGGGATTAAGGTATTGAGTTCGATGATCAGCCATGATCATATTGAATGGCAGAACAGGCTCAAGGAGCCGAATGGTCTTCTCCTGCTTCTATCTTCCATGCTTCTACCTCATTATGTTTTATTTATCCTATCCCACAGACCATTTCACATCCAGAAATCTATTGATCTCTGTCTTGGGACTCGATGACTGAGCCAACTGAGAATAGCTTTGTTTCCAAAGCAAACTATCTCAGCTTCTGCATATTCCCCTCATAACTTAGCCGTCTTAAGCTAGGTAATTAGTTTGCAGTTTTCAGTGCGCCACACAATCAAAGTGGATGTTGTCCATCAGAGGCCACCAGCTGAGGCGGCCTGTTGGGATGAGATGTTAGTGTTGTGCAGTTCCAATTCTATCTGTCTCTGGCTAATAAACAAATCCATCTGTCCAAAGAACTTTTCAGCAGGGATAAAGGTTTGCAAGCCACACATTGCAGAAGGAAGAATACATTTATGTAAATGAGAGGCTCTATAGTTTCAAGGAACAGAAATAAAATGAATGAGAGTAACAATAATTCTTAATTTCCACAGAATGACTATTCCAGGATGAGACAGAGTGCCTCAGCAAGACTCTAAAATCATTAATGACTCACCTTAAAGAGCTGGGATTTTGATGTGATCGCTATCTCTGGGATATAGTTTATAATTGTCTTATTCACAACTGTGCAGCACGAGCAATAGACTGAAGAACTTGCTCAAATTCTACTGGAGTTAGACACAAGCTTCCTATTATGAAAGCACCAGCATTAGTCACAGATGACACACTATGGTAATAAAACATTACCTCCTACATATAGAGCTTCATAGGAATACTGCCAGCGAAAGCAATTGATCACAGCCTCCATGCATTACATCTGACTTTTTTTCTATCAGCTTAATGCGGTATAATTTTTGGAAATAATTTACTAAACTGTATTAAATATTTGATGACTGCTACAATGTCACTTCACAAACATCCCCTTAAAGACAAGCAGCACGGCTTTAATATTAATGAAAAATAAAAACCCTCAGACTTCCAGCGTGACTTCCCACTCACTTCTCTGTGCTAAGCAACAGGTTCTTGCTTTCAGGGAGGCTAGGGGGTCTGATGACCCAGCGCTGAACCCAGAAAGGTGGGGAAACTGGAAATCTCGAGGAGCTTTAATATTAGTTAATTCTTAATTTGAGCAAGCTTTCCAAGAGTGACGTCTGGAACCCAGCTGGAATGACTATGCATGAGCAGGAATTTAGCCGCAGTAGCAGCAGGCTGGAGCTGGGTAGCTGGGTGGGAATGGTCACTTTGAGGGGGTTGTAGGGTGGAGACTATCCTCAGTGCATGATGGGAACACTGAATAGAATAGTGGACTTGCTATTGTATTAAGCTTCATAACCGATGAAGTACCTTTGACATGTAGCCCCGTTTGTCAGGAAGCAGTATGACATTCAACTTGTGCATTTGTTAAGGACCAGACCAGACCCCTCAAAATATTTTAAGAAGGACCCTAACTTTCTCTTATTTTAAAGTCAACTGTAAAGTGCCTGTTCCACATGAAACGTGGCTGGTCAAACAACTCGACGTTAAACAGAACACAAATTTTTTAAACATTGGAGTTAAAGTACAAACCAATGACAGAAGAATTACTTAACTCTGTTGGAAAACTTAACAGAATCATAGATACAGTACCTATTTCTAATTAACTGTTCCAGTATAGTAACATCCAATAAACACACCCCTTGGCAAAAAGGAAAATCCAGACACAGGATTCCCACATGCAGTTCTCCAATTCGGGAGGAAAGAACATCGAGAGAACCTCAGAGTAAGTCACAGATTCCCACATGCAGTTCTCCAATTCGGGAGGAAAGAACATCGAGAGAAACCTCAGAGTAAGTAGCAGCCAGGAGACATTCACTGAAGCTTCCAAATCTGTTGAGACCCCAATAGCTTCTGATATTAACTATCAATCCTGCTCTGTGAGAGATGGCCACACTCATTCAGACTATTAAAAAACTCCAAGGTCTCCCAAGTCATTTACTCAAACAGTCTTCAGTGGGCAGCTCCACACCTCTCGTTCAATCTCTCTCTTAAAAGAAATGAAGACAAAATAACCTCTTAAAGCTACAGCACTGTCACACACAGAGCAAGATCTCACACACAGCAAGATCCCACAATCAGTACTATGATAACTGAGGAATCAATATCACCCAGAACACACTAGATAACCCCCTGGTCCTCTTCAAAACAGTGCTGCAGGATCTTTTACACACTCTGAGACAGCTTCGATTTAATGTCCCACTCAAATGGCAGCACCTCTAACAATGCAGCAGCCCTTCAGTATTGCACTGGGATGTCAACACTAACTTCTGTGCTCAGGTCTTGGAGCAGGGTTTGAACTCACAATTGTCTGTGTTCACAGCTTTATCCAGGTTACTGTTTTTTGCAAAAAAAATCACTTATTTATTCATTATGATAATTAAATACACAAAAGTACGTTCAAAACATATCAAATTGAACATTACAGGAAATGCACTAGAAACCAACTTTCTTCCAATGGGCATGTGTCTCTTATGTGCCTCAACCCAATTGCAATATTCTTACTACATGCATTCAGTGAGAAGCGTACAGCCCAAAGTGTTCTGTACATTTCCAGCCTCTCAGTCCACTGTAGCTGACAGGTCATAGCTCGTGATATTTACTCTTCTTGGCTGTGCCAAGCTTTCGTTCATTCCCCAGTATATTGTCCTGGACCTTGAATGTGTCAGTCTGTCAATGCCAGAGTTCATCCAACCTAAAACACTTTGGGACGATGATTGGCTGAGCAATGGTTTCCAATAGCAGTCCTTCCATCACCACCACTCCCTACCTTAGAGAGTGAAGCATTGCATTCTCAGTAACATTGTAAAGTCCAGCACTCTGTGAGCCAAAGCCGGGTCAAGATATCTTACTCAATTGTGTGAGAATCCCCTCTATTCCACCATGCTGCGTAACTTACAAATCTGTTCATAAATCTGCAATAGTAAGCAGAGCTTGTAACTGTTTCTATTGTCTTTACCTTGGTAATGAGAGAATAAACCATCTGGATTTCCACACCCTTTCTCCACTCACCCGGGCTCTGATATGATTCCAAACGATCAGTACCTGCAATGCTGAGGGACTTGAACAAGTGGCCATTTTCCAGAAACACACGCAAATATATTCAGACACAGATATACATGCACATGCACATAGACATGTATACACAAACACACATATATACAAATAGACACACATGCCGACATACAAGTGCAGATACTCAAAACACACACATGCATATGCAGACACGTACAAATACACAGACATATACTCACACATATACACAAGGTCACAAACAGAGTTTGATATCATTCAGGACAAAGCAGCCCCTTGATTGGCACCATATCCACAAATATCCCCTCCCTCCATCACCGATGCTCAGCAGCAGCAGTGTGTACTATCTACAGACAGCACCTTCCAAACCCATCATCATTTCCATCTAGAGATGGCAGCAGGTAAACGGGAACCCCACCACCTGCAGGCTCCCCTCCATGCCACTCACCATCCTAACTCGGAAGTAAATCACCATTCCTTCACTGTTGTTGGGTCCAAAACTCTCGGAATTCCCTCTGGAAGCCCACAGCATGGGAACTGCACTGGTTCAAGAATGCAGCTCATCACCACTTTTCAAGGACGGCTAGGGATGGACAATAAATGCTAGCCCAAAGTTGCCCTCCATAATCTAAGGGTTAACCCTTCCTCCCTCCAGGAGAGATAAGTCAGCACAGTGCATGCACTGAAAGTGGGACTTCCCCATGACACATAATTCAACAATTCACTGTGTGGACTTTCTGAGGTAAGGAAAGGGTCCACTTAGAAATGAACATGCAACATTCCACCATCTGCGTTTCTTACACCACCAAGGTCATCCAACTCCTACTTTCCTCTCAATAATTATATCTTAATGTGTAAACAGTCCCACAACATTTACAAAACACATCTTCCCAATAACATGGTTTACTAATAATTCATAAGCAACTGGCTCAAATAATGAATTTAAAGTGGAAGTGAGGTTGGGATATGACTGAGTAAGTATGAAATATTAAATACATAGAAGAGAAGAATAGTTACTGTAGTCTTGAAATTGTTAATATATTACACTTTATTAATTTTTAATATTAATTTATTAATTTCAATTTATTTCTCTATTACAATCTAGTTTAAAGTTCTTTGATGTTTAACCATTGTGAAAGCATGATGACAACAGGTAAGGTGGAAAAATAGTAATGTAAAGCCTGAGAAAGGAAAATAAAATCATTAGAGATGCCATAAATATGAAGGATGTAACTCCTGCCTGCTGGCACTGATGGAGTGGAAGATGGCTTGCAAGGTTGGAAGAATTTTCATCTCTTTCCCCATGGTGAAAAGTCAGCCCCATCTGGCCTTACATTGAATGTAATAGAGTTTTCAGCTCTGAGCATTTTTAGTGTTTTTAGGCTGGAATCCATCTTTCCTACCCTTCTTCCTGCCTCCCTATCTTCTTCATCCTTCTCTCCCTCTCTTCTCCTCCAAGTAATAGCATTTTTGCCTCTAAGCTTCATTGTTAATTATAAGAATGGTACGTATAAGGTCCCAGTCTTTCACAAGCCCAGTTCATTAATTGAAATGTCACATTTCTTGCTGGTAATAGTCTTCAGGATCATTATCCATTTGCTGGAATCACCTGCTTTTTCTATCATTTCACACATTTAACTGGTTGATGTCTCCTAGCTATACCACCCAGGGTTAATCACAGCTTCCTGTTGTTTCACTCGTGAACTGAGGTGAGGTACAGGTACACCTCAATTACCAGTGACTCTGAGATGACATAGGAATTCCCAACATATCCCATTTCTTCTTTAATTTCAGAATATTGAAAGCAGAAATGAAGTAATTGTGATTAATGGGATTTAGCCCAAGAATGCAAGAATAAAAACAGATCTGTAACAGCTGTTCTACACTATGTTTTGCGGGGGATTTGTCGTGAACTGGAAGCAATTCCTGTTAATTCTGCTAACGCTGTGAGTGCTGTGCAAGTTGTGTCTTTATTTGACTGTCCCAGTGAACCTTAGATCCTTCTTACTCAGTCACTTTAGCAAGTGCATGCACGAGCTGAAACAACAGACTATTGACAGAAATTCTGTAACATGTATGTTACCCCTGTAATTCTCAGTTATTGCTGAAAATGTTTCTCTCCACCAGCAGACGGACCACATTTTGGGCCAATTCCCCATACTATAGATCAGTGATGATTGCAACTTGGCCTACAAAGAACTCAAATCCCCCCAAACACATGCTAATAGTAGCTCAGTTGGCTGGATAGCTGGTTTAGAATGTAAAGTAATGCCAACAGTATGGGTTCAGTTCCTGTTTGGGATGAGGTTACTTTGTTGGACTCTCCTTCTCAAAACTCTTAACCTCACCTGAGGTACAGTGACCCTCAGGTTAAATCACCAGTAATCATCTCTCTCTAATAAGAGGGAGTGCTTGGTTTGGTTGTGCTATAGTGACTTTACATATTATATCTCCGGAACAAGAAGGGATACATATGTAGGAACTTATTTATCAGCATTTTAGGCAATGCCATATGTATGTTTCAAGCTCAGTTATGACTGTATTGTCTGTTCACTTGGCTCTAGGTCAACACCCAGGCTTAACCAACTAAGCACAGTGAACATAGATCAGTTATTAAATTCACTTAACTAAAATCAGAACAATTAAGTCATCAATCACCACAGGTAATATCCACAATATTATACATTCTTGAGAAAATGGTTATCTCAGGAGTTTTATCTGCTTACTGCAGCTGATGATCCCGTCACAATTGGATGAAATGATGAAAATGTTTCCCGTTGCATACATTACTTGTCAGGTAAATCAACGTGCTACAGACTAGCTCTTATACCTAATGTGCCCTCCGATATCTTAGAAGTTCCCAGTGATACTTACATTTAAATCTGTTGTTACCTTTATAGCAAAAGAAGAGTCATCATAGAATCATATAGCACAGAAACAGACCCTTCAGCCCAAATAGTCCATGGCCAACCACATTCCTAAATTAAACTAATCCCATTTTCCTGTGTTTGGCACATATCCCTCCAAACCTTTCCTATGTATGCACTTATCCAAAAGTTTTTAAAATGTTGTAACTGTACCTGCATTTACCACTTTCTCTGGCAGTTCATTCCACATATGAACCAACTCTGTGTAAGAATATTGCCCCCTTGCCCTTTTTAAACCTTTCTGCTCTCACCTTAAAAATATGCCCTAGTTTTGAACTGCCCTACCCTAAGGAAAATAAACCCTTGCTGTACACCCTTGCTATGGCCCTCATGATTTTATAAACTTCTATAAGGTTCAACCTCAACCTCCTATGCTCCAGTAAAAAAAGTGCCAGCCTACCCAGCCTCTCCTAATAACTCAAACACTCCATTCCCTGCTCCCTGTTCGATATCTTGTCTGTTGTCCAGTTTGGAGGTTATGGCTTACTCTCAGAAGGTGGTACTGGAAGTATAGCAGTATGGAAAAAAAAAGCTCAGAAAAATCACTTCAAGCATAAAAGTAGGCCAGGACCCTAGAGCTTTAGTAAATCAATCACATGGAGTTTTCACACAAAGGTGATCAATACATGGAATGGATTCATGGACACAACTCTGATCTCCAGCATCTGCAATCCTCACTTTCTGAAGGTTACTGGATTACTGAAGTCAAGTGATTGAGTTTTCTGTGTCTGTTCTGAAATCCCACCAACAGGTTGAACTGTGGACCAGAGAGCAGCACTGTGTGAGAAACAATCACTAAGTATCATTCATGTCTTTTTGGGAAGGAAACTGCCACCTTTACCTGCTCTGGCCTACCTATGACTCCAGACCCACACCAATATGATTGACTCTTGACTGCCCTCTGGGCAATTAGGAATAGGCGATAAATGGCCAGAGATGCCCACGTCCCGAGAGTGAAGAAAAGGAGCAAGGGAGGCCTCTCAAATCTGGAGGGGCATTCAGAATCCAGCTTGGAAGCACGGTAGGTTCCCACAGCAGCTATGGGAGTGACTTTAAAATGGAAATGCCCTCTCCAACCACTGTTAAAGCTAAAGTTAACATGGCTTTCTTCAGGCAGGCCTCTACTGTGTTGGAGGGCAGCATTCTCAGGAGGGCCACTCCTCAGCACAGGTGGGGAGGGGAGATCTCTCGGCCTGTCTGCAGCACTCGTTCTCTGGCCTCCAGGCCTTTTGTTGCCTGTGGGAGTCTGCCAGCACATTAGGGAAATCCTAGACCTTAAGGGAGCGTTACAGAGCTGGATTGGATACCTGCTGTTTATGGGCAGCAGCTGCCTTCTCCAGCTTCCCTCTGTGAGGATGGACTGGGAACAGGATGGAACCAAGAAGAAACACAACAACCGAGGGCACAAGTCTTACCATCCACTCATCTCTGACCCTGGACCTGACTGTGTTCATAATAACTAAACGATTAGATACTCTACAATGCTCAGAGAATTCCCTACAGTCTGGAGGTAGGTCATTTGGCTCATCAAGACCACACTGACTCCCTAAAAACCATTGCACCCCAGACTTGTAATCCCACAGCCACTCCACCTTTCTGTAACAGTGAGAAGGAAACTAGAGCACCGAGGGGAATCCCATACGGACACAAGGAGAACACACAATCTCCAGACAGAGTTGCCTGAGGTTGTGATCGAACCCGGGTCCCTGGTCCTGTGAGGCAGCAGTGCTAACCATTGAGCCACCATGCCACCCTGTAAGGCACCCTATGTACTTCACAAATTATCAGCTGACTGGGGACACAAAGTCAGTTGATAGACGCAACAACAGTAAGAAGAAGGCACCGTCAAAGCTTTATTAAATCCTAATTAAAATTAATTTTCTGATTTTGAGTGTTGTTCTTTTAGCCTGAAATGTAACACTGGTGGGATCAAAAAAAAAGAGCTCAAAATCTTTGGTTTCATTTCAATCTTGATTAAGTGTTGCAAAATACAACTTGTCTTTCTAGTGGAATAGGAAACATTTCAATCCTGTCAGTATTTTGTCTTAATATTTGAGGCTGTGATGAGGCTTCCGTTTATGACCAGTGTGATGTCATAGAGATGTACAGCATGGAAACAGACCCTTCGGTCCAACCCGTCCATGCAGACCAGATATCCCAACCCAATCTAGTCCCACCTGCCAGCACCTGGCCCATATCCCTCCAAACCCTTCCTATTCATTTACCCATCCAAATGCCTCTTAAATGTTGCAATTGTACCAGCCTCCACCACTTCCTCTCTTTCCAATGGAAGGAGACCAGAATTGCACGCAATATTCCAACAATTGCTGTGGTTCTGTACGCCGAGCTGGAAGTTTTTGTTGCAAACGTTTCATCCCCTGTCTAGGAGACATCTTCAGTGCTTGGGAGCCTCCTGTGAAGTGCTTCTGTGGTGTTTCCTCCGGCATTTATAGTGGCCTGTCCCTCCCACTTCCGGTTGTCAGTTTCAGCTGTCCGCTGTAGTGGCTGGTATATTGGGGTCCAGGTCGATGTGTTTGTTGATGGAGTTTGTGGATGAGTGCCATGCTTCTAGGAATTCCCTGGCTGTTCTTTGTTTGGCTTGCCCTATAATGGTAGTGTTGTCCCAGTCAAATTCATGTTGCTTGTCGTCTGCATGTGTGGCTACTAGGGATAGCTGGTCGTGTCGTTTCGTGGCTAGTTGATGTTCGTGGATGCGGATCGTTAGCTGTCTTCCTGTTTGTCCT
>NC_057743.1:9540334-9584022 GCF_004010195.1 Chiloscyllium plagiosum | reverse complement strand
GTCTGCGTGTGTGGCTACGAGGGATAGCTGGTCATGTCGTTTCGTGGCTAGCCTCACAGGAGGCTCCCAACACCTATACAGGGGACGAAACGTTTGCAACAAAAACTTCCAGCTCGGCGAACAGAACCACAGCAACGAGCACCCGAGCTACAAATCTTCTCACAAACTTTGAATATTCCAACAGTGGCCTAACCGATGTCCTGTACAGCCGCAACATGACCTTCCAACTCCTGTACTCAATACTCTGACCAATAAAGGAAAGCATACCAAATGCCGCCTTCACTATCCTATCTACCTGCGACTCCACTTTCAAGGAGCTATGAACCTGCACTCCAAGGTCTCTTTGTTTAGCAACACTCCCCATCATGAAGGTTAGTCAGTTTCCAGTTCCACAGACTTGCAGAAAATAAAGCTTGGAGTTAATTTCAGAAACAGCTTTCACCACGGGAAAGAAATCTGCAACCAGGATGATAGTCACTTAAGCACAAGAATACAGAGGCAGAGAGGAACACAAGGTATTTTTTATTTTGGAGGGGGGAAGTGAATGTATCATTGACAAGTTATGGAAGACCCAAATGGAGGGAATTGAATTGAGTTAAATTTATTGTCACGTGTACCGAGGCACAGTGAAAAGCTTTGTCTTGCAAGCAATACACAGATCACAGAGTAGTATAGATAAGTAAATAATAGGTAAACAGTGGCAAAAACACAAGCACAGGTACAGGCGAATGTTAAGAGTTTGTGAGTCCATTCAGTATTTTAATAACAGTAGGGTAGAAACAGTTTCGAAACCGGCTTGTGCTTGTGTTCAGGCCTCTGTACCTTCTTCTCAATGGTAGAGGTTGTACGAAAACACTGTCAGGGTGGGATGGATCTTTGTGAATGCTGGTGGCCTTTCCTTGACAGCGAGCCTGGTAGATGGATTCTATAGATGGGAGGTTGGCCTTTATAATTGTCCAGGCCGAGTTCACTGCTCGCTGTAACTGTCTCCAATCTTGAATAGTACAGTTGCCATACCAGGTAGTGACACATCCACACAGAATGCTCTCAATGGTGCACCTATAAAAGTTGGCAAAGGTATTCACTGTGTTACCAAATTTCCTCACTGCCTGAGAATGAAGAGATGTTGTTGGGCCTTTGTGACCAGTGCATCCACATGAAGAGTCCAAGAAAGCTTGTTATGGATGACCACTCCCAGAAGCTTGAAACTCTCCACTCGTTCCACCTCTGTGCTGTTAATGTGTAGGGGGCATGAGTAACATCCCGCCGAAAGTCAATAATGAGTTCCTTGGTTTTGCCGGCATTGAGAGCTCGGTTGTTCTCAGTGCACCATTCTTTCAGGTCTTTCACATCCCGTCTGTAGTCTGTTTCATCGCCATCTGAGATACGACCGACTATGGTGAGGACATCAGCGAACTTGTAAATGGCATTAGTCTGGTATTTGGCGACACAGTCATGGGTAGAATGAGGCTGCTGTATACGCACTCCTGGGGAGCTCCAGTGTTGAGTGTTAGTGAGGATGAAATATTGTCCCCAATCTTCACTGATTGTGGCCTGTGGGTCAGGAAACTGAGGATCCAGTTTGCAGAGAGTGGGGCTTAGTCCGAGGTCACTAAGTTTAGTAATCAGTCTCACGGGGATAAAAGTGTTGAAGGCTCAACTGTAGTCAATGTGTAGGATTCTTACATAACTGTTATTGGTGTCAAGATGTTCTAGGGAGGTGTGAAGGGCAAGTGATATGGCATCTGACATGGATCTGTTGGTCCGATAGGCAAATTGGAGTGGGTCAAGAGTAGTTGGGAGGCTGGAGTTGATTAATGCCATGACCAGCCTTTCAAAGCACTTCATGAACACTGAAGTTGGGGCCACTGGAAGTCATTGAGACATGCTGCATGAGTCTTCTTACGCACAGGGATGATGTTAGCCCTCTTGAAACAGGCAAGGACAGTGACCTGCTGCAGGAAGAGGTTGAAGATGTCCGAGAAGACCTCTGCCAGTTGATCTGCGTATGCTCTGATTGCACGGCCTAGTACTCCGTCTGTCCCATCGCTTTCCTTGGATTCACACAGTGAGGAGGACAGCAAGAGTCTGCAGAAGGGTATGGAAAGGTTAAGTAATTGGGAGAAAGTGAAGACTGCAGATGCTGGAGATCAGAGTCGAAAAGTGTGGTCCTGGAAAAGCACAGCAGGTCAGGCAGCATCCGAGGGGCAGGAGAGTTGGCGAGAGCTCATGCTTGAAATGTCAACTCTTCGGCTTCTCGGATGCTGCTTGACCACTGTGATTTTCCAGCACCACAATTTTTGAGGTTAAGTGACTGAGCAAAAAGTTGGCATATTGAATATAAATTGTGGAGAAAAAGTAGAAATATGCACTTTGGCAGGGAGAATAGAGGAGATGAATATTATTTAAATGGAAAAATTGCAGAAAGCTGGAGCACAAAGGGATTTTGGGATCACAAAAAGCTAGCATATAAATTTAGCAATTAAGAGGGAGGGCAGAGAAGTCCAGAGAAGTTTCACTGGATTGCATCAGATACAGAGGGACTGTCTTATGAGAAAAAGCTGAGGAGGTTGGGCCTGTAGTCACAAGTATTTATTAGAACGAGAGGAGATTTTCATGGAAGCAACTCTAACATCAGCATCTATCCAACAACATAGAAAATTGTTCACATATGTCCTGTACACAACAAGCAGGATGAATCCAACCTGGCCAATTATCACCCATCAGTCTACTCTCGATCATCAGTAAAGTGATGAAAGGTGTCGTCAACAGTGCTATCAATCAGCACCTGCTCAGCAATAACTTGCTCAGTGACACCCAGTTTGGGCTCTGCCAGGGCCACTCAGTTCCTGACCTTATTACAGCCTTGGATCAAACATGGACAAAATAACTGAATTCCTGAGGGGAGGAGAGAGTGACAGCTTCAATTTGATCAAAGAACCCTGGAAAAACTGGTAATCAGGGAAAAACTCTCCACTGGTTAGAGTCATAGCTGGTGCATAGGAAGGTGGTTGTGGTTGTTGGAGGTCAGTCATCTCGACTCCAAGACATCTCTGCAGGAGTTCTTTGGGGTAGTATCCTAGGCCCAACCATCTTCAATTGCTGCATCAATGACCTTCCCTCCATATTAAGGTCAGAAGTGGCAATGTTGACTGATGGGGCAACAGGTACATGGGAATACCATCACCTGCAAGCCTTTCCATATGCCAATTATCATTGTAACTTGGAAGTACGTCATCATATTTTCAGTATCACTGGGCCAAAATACCAGAACGTCCTGCTAATGGAATTGTGGGTCTATCTACAGCAAATGGTCTGCAGTGGTTAAGAAGGCAGTTCACCATCACCTTCTGAAGGACAGCTCGAGACAGGCAATAAACGCTGGCCCAGACAGCAACACCTACATCACATACAGGCTAAAAGAAAAACTTAGAGACCATGATCTGAACAAATAGTGGAAAGAGTTGATAGGCCGAATGGCCTGTTTCTACCTCTACATCTCATGGTCTTATTATTGGGACAGCTCACAGACCTCCCTGCTGGCTGTGCTGCTAACATTTGTAGAGTGAACTCCAATGCAGTGAATACTGCACAAACTTTACTCATGCAATTTTACATCTGAAGGTAGGGGAACACTATTCAAACTAAGAGAGGTGGCAGGTTTTAATTATGAAAAATCATCCTTTGCAAACACCTGGGAGTCCCTTAATTAATGGACTTTAATCATTTTGCATTGCCAATTTAAATATTAGCTTGAAGACACATTAGTATTGAAAGCTTTATAAGAAAGTGTTCGAATCAATGGTTGCAGATGTCCTGTTGATGTTACTCAAATAATGAGATGGTAGGAAAATGCTATGTTGTGTGAAAACCTGAGAGAAAATACGAGAGAGAATGCTTGCTCTTTGCTGGGGAGGGGTCTCCCCCAAGACCACCTTGCCCTTCTGCTGCATTGCTAAGAGAGCCCCTAAATGGGCAATGAATCCTCCCAGCAGGGCTTTAACTGACTGCTGCTGTTACTTATTCAATGGTGCGTGGGATCATGCCACACACAAAATGTGGAACCTGTTACGGTTGCTTGGGAGCTTCCGGGGAGAGATGGGAAGGGAGTTTGGTTACCATTTAATTTACTTAAAGTAGGCGACTTTGGCCAGGCCAGCTTTTATTTCGTGTCCCTAAGAGCCCAGGCGGCAGTTAAGAGTCAACTACATGGCTGTGGGTCTGGAGTCACATGTGGGCCAGACCAGGTAAGGGTGGCAGATTTCCTTCCCTAAAGGATACTTGTGAACTGGATGGGGTTTTTCCAACAATTGGTAATGGATTCACAGTCATTATTAAACTCTTGATTCCAGACTTTTATTACATTCAAATTGTGCCATCTGCCATGGTGGGATTAGAATCCAGGTCCCCAGACTACTTGCTGGGTGTCTATATTAATATTTGAGTGATAATACCACTAGGCCATTGCCTGAGTGAGGAACCCAGTATTAGAAAGGGTTGGGGGTTGTCACAGCAGCCCGCATCTCCTAGGGGGCGACATTACGCAGAGACGAGCTGCTGGCCTCTCATTGGCCAGCTGTGCAGTATAATGGAGATTCACAATGATGTGATTGGTAACTTGGCTCCAATATTACTTAAAGAGAAGCTACCAGTCTAGAATGGGCATGTTTTCAAGGTCATACTATGTCTAGATGTAAATAAAGGAATGATATGGTACACAAGGAATTGAAGAGCCTTACTTAGTGATAAGGAGCAAGCAGCCTTGGGACAATATAGGTGCAGACACCCACAGTTCGAGATACTCCAGACTACTATCTCAATATCCGAAATGCTCGGGACCAGCTTGTTTTTGGAATTTTTCAAATTTTGGAATAAGTGACAGATCAATGGTGACATTTTTAAAAATCTTAGCGGAGGAGCAGATTCACTGTGAGTAACGGGCCCTGAAACAGAATTGAGGCCTGCCAGTGCTGGGCCACACGCCCCCCCCCCTTCACATCTGAGTGACACGCATCGAGTGGGTATGGAGTTGGGGTAACTGTTTGCATGCCAAACAACCTTGTAAATGAGAAAAAAACTTCACAAAAAGACCTTTGGATTTTGGAGCTTTTCAGATTTTGAGATTTCGGATAAGGAGTTGTCTACCTGTACCAGTATTGGCTGAAAGTAGAAAATAAGACACTCCTGGTCCCTGACCCCAGGAAATGTGTTCTACTGCCCAATTCAGTCTCTGATTCACACTTCAGGCTGTGGGTCTTCTCAAAAAAAAAAGGCAAAGTGGGGCTTTCACTGTCTCTCCAGCAGGTGAGGGTGAGCTGCATGTAGGTTTGCTCGCTAAGCTGGAAGGTTCATTTTCAGATGTTTTGTTACCCTATTAGGTAACATCTTCAATGGGTCTCCGGGGGAAGCACTTTTGATAATTCTTGCTTTCAATTTATATGTTTGGGTTTCTTTGGGTTGGTGATGTCATTTCCTGTGATGGCGTCATTTCCTGTTCTTTTTCTCTGGGGATGGTAGGTGGGGTCTAACTCAATGTGTTTGTTGATAGAGTTCCAGTTGGAATGCCATGCTTCTAGGAATTCTTGTACGTGTCTCTGTTTGGCTTGTCCTAGGATGGATGTGTTGTCCCAGTGGAAGTGGTGGTCCATATGTAAAGATACTAGTGAGAGAGGGTCACGTGTGAGATACTAGTGAGGTGAGGGTGACTCCTGTCACCAATGATAAATCCCACCAGTTAATCAACATGCAACAGCTTTGATGTATTAGTTGTGTAAGGTTTAGTTCAAGGTTTTACCATTAGGAGTTTGTTCTCTTCCCTGAGAATTATGGGCAAATGGAACAGACTGCCATCTTGTGAAGCAGAATCTGATTCGCTGAATTCCTAGAAGCAGGGGTTAGACCAGTTTCTAGTGACGGAGACGAGTCTACCTTTCTCGAATAGAAATTTGGGATTTCTTGGATGAGTTCCGATGGTGTAGATGGGTCAGCAAGGAACTCTGGAGGTATCTTCTCCCCCAGAGTTGACCACATTGCTTCAATCTCTTTCCTTGCAACTCCCATGTAGGAAGAATGTTATTAACCTGGAAAGGATACAAAAAAGCCTTAAAAGGATGTTGCCGGGACTGGAGGGTGTGAGTTATAAGGAGAGACTGGGATTTTTTTCCCTGGAGTATCAGAGGCTGAGGGGTGACCTTATAGAGGTTTATGAAATCATGAGAGAAATGGATAGGCTGATTAGCCAAGGTCTTTTTCTGAGGATAGGTGAATCCAAAACTAGAGGGCACGGGTTTTAAAGCAAAAGGGAAAAATTTAAAACATCCCGAGGAGCAGTTTTTTCACATGGAGGTTTGTGCGTGTTTGAATGAGCTGCCAGACTGAGGTGGTGGAGGCAGGTACAATTACAACATTTAAGAGTTATTTGAATCCATAGATAGGATAGGTTTTGGAGGATTAAGGGCCAAATGCAGACAAATGGGACTAGTTCAGTTTGGGATTCCTGGTTGGCATGGACAAGTTGGGTCGAAGAGCCTGTTTTTGAGCTGTATGACTCTATGACTCTAAATGACCATGTGGTTTCAGGTGGATTGGGGATGACGTATAGTATAATGCAGAAACTTTCACAATCTGGCTGGACTGAAGGTCATCACTGTTTGTAAATTCATGTTGAGTAAGGAGTGCAGGAAATGGGAGGATCATGTCAACGTAAAAAAAAACTCTCTGCTATTTTGACCACGCTACATTCAATCACTGTTCAGAGAACAATTAAATGGTTTACTGGGCAATAATTGTGACTGGGCCACAGTTTGAGAGCAGTATTTAAATAAGCCCTGCCCATTTCAAAACAACAGCCAAAACTCTCATTTACATTGCAACTTTAACTTCGTAAAATGGTGCTTGACAGGAACATTGATGAACAACATTTGACACAGAGCCACATAAAGAAATGTTAGAACAGGTGACTAAAAACTAGCTTCCAAGTAACGTAACAGGAAAAAAAGAGGCATTTCAAAGTTCAAATGATTTCAAAAGATCATTAACAAATTTGAGACCATATGCAATTAGAGGCAGATTTCTGTCTTGAGTTGGTGATTGGTTGGGAGATAGGAGGTAGGAGAAAGGAAGTGGGGATCGACAGAACAAGACAAGAATGTGGTCTGGAACATGGACAATTTATTGAATGACATCCTCTATATGGGAGACAGAGATTCCTTCATGCATCAAAGGACCAGAGCTACCAAGATCATTATCATCTCTTCACAGAATTACATTTTAATTTCTCCCTGTGGGTGTTCTTACTAACTTGCTCATGGTGTGTTAGATAGAGTTGACTTCTTTTACTTTTTCATCTTCTTCCCTCATTGACAGTTCTTATGGTCAGGCCTGCAACCAGACACTTCCTCTCTCCCAGACACTCTGTAAAGTTAACTGTCGTACAGGAGCAAAGTTGATTGTCCTGCCCCTGCCACTTGGCTATTGGATCATCTAGTCTCTGTGAGTACAGGGATTCAGACTAGGAGGAGCATGATTTAATGGCAAATCACTCAATTGCACATTCCATTTAAAAGCACAAGATTTGTAATTCATTCACGAGACTTCCCAGGCCAATGTTTATTGTCCAGAGGGCAGATGAGAATAAACCACATTGTTGTAAGTCTGCTGTCATGTGTAGGCCAGACTGGGTAAGGATGACAGATTTCCTTCCCTAAACAGCATCAGTGAACCAGATGGGATTTTCCTGACAATGAGCAACAATTTCAAAAGTCATTATTAGACTCTAAACCCGAGACTTTAACTGAATTCAAGTTCCAGCATCAGCCATGATGGGATTTGCGTACAGCTCCCCAGGACATTACCTAGGTCTCTGGGTTTACAGTCCAGTAATAAATACCACTAGGTATCATCGCTTCCCCTGCAACTTTATTGAATCACTTTTCTCTCCGTCATTCTTTATACCGTCATCATCAAAAATCCATAGATCTCAAATCTTCAAACCGCCAGCTGCCATAGCAACCACAGCTTTCTGTGGGGCGAGTGCACCAGATTTTTACAACATTGTTTTTGTGAGACATTCATCATCATTTATTCCTGAATGACTAAGCTCTTGTTTTAAGGTTACCTCCCTCATTCTCAATTCACCCGCAAAAAGAAATAATTATTCTCTCCCGACCTTATCTCTTCTTTTTTCGCATTTTAAACAGCAAAATCATATCACACCCCAAAACACAGCACTCAGGGGGTAACCAGTCAACATAGTTTAAGCCCCAGCACTGTGCTAGTAAATCTACATTGCACCCTTTCCAGGGTAATGTATCCTGATTTCAGTTGCCCAGAATTGAATGCAGGACTCCAGATGGCTCAGTATAACTATCATCAGAAATGAGGCATCATTTCGTCCCCTTTGTACTCCAACTTCTTTGAAATAAAGGTTAGGATTCCATGAGCCATTTTGGTTGTTTCTCATACTTGTCTACTGTCTTTAAATCCTCTAAGGATTTAGATTTTCACAATTCTTTTCTATTCTACTGTACACTTCCCACTTTCGGAGATGGTGTTTGTTTTTCCTATCATTAGATCCTTAATTCTGGGTTTTAATTGAATTCAAATTCTACTTGCTGTCACGGTGAGTTTTGAACCCAGGTCCCCAGGGCATTACTTAGATCTCTGGTCTTTTCATTAAAAATCCAGTGACAATATCACTCAGCCACCACCTTCCCCCACACCATTTCTCCATGCTATGATCTTATCCTTTGATGGTATTAGTATCTTAAAGATCTATTGATCTCAGTTTTTAACATCCTCAATGAATGTGTGTCCACAACATCATAAATTATGGTTCATGTAGTAGGTGTAGTTATTTATCTCCTCACCAATGTCTAACCACAATGTCTAACCCAATCCTTCCACCCATTCCAGGCAATGGGCCCATAGTTAAAATTAGGATTGATGGCCTGATTTCCAAGCAGGGCTATAAAGATTGTGTAGCGAAAAAGACAATAAAAAAAAGTGGAAAATCACCGAGGAGGAATTTGGATCCTAGTAAGGATACATCGGAGCCAAAGAAAGCAACAGCTTCCATTCCTAGTGAGTCTTTTAAACTTGCTGATTAAATGAATTACCATGCTTCCTAATGAAACATTCACACCAAACAAGAGATCATAACTGAAATAGGTTGTTGCTCCAATAACATGTGCTATGCCAAGACGAGATTGGTTTTGACTGGCAATTGCTGAAAGGCCTTCAATACCCAAGTTCTTCTGCCAGCCTTCAATCAACTATTCACACTCTGACCGGGAAGCTTTCTGCACACACTCACTCTGTCAGGGACCTCTTCACATGTGTCACCCTGAGTACTTTATTTGTAAGGACAGGTGCCATATGGTGCCCACAGCAACTAATAATAGGGATCCACTAGGATAATTATTTTCAAATGACAGATGGTTTCCCATGCTCAGTGTTATATATTACACCTGTTATTTAGATGTGCAATCACTAAATTACTCCAAGCAGGTCCTGAATGCAGCAGAATTACCTTCTGCTATAGGCAATAAGACAATTATCGAGAAGGTTAGCTCCACTAAAGGAACCGTGGATATAACGTGGTGGGATAAAGGGCAACACTGCCTCTGAGCAGTGAAGGTGTGGGACTGCACTCCTGGCCAGAGTGTAGTGCACAGAGGCAAAGACCACAAGTGGTCCCTTTAAGATGTGACAGTATCAGTGGAGGGAGAAACAGAGCAAATGACTCTTGGTTCAAAACATTAACTCTCTCACATAAACACAGATGCTGCCTTTTAAGTTTCTCCAGCATTCTCTGCTTGTTTTGGATTTCCAACATCAGCAGTATTTTGCCTTTAGGATATGTGCAAACACAATAATCTTAAAGAGATCAGACAGGAGCAATAACTAGGTTGAGCACCACGAAGAGAGGTTAGTGGTAGCATTAGTAAGGAGTGTATCCATCACGATCCACAGGGTATGAAGATGATACAGTGCAAATCTAGTGTCAAAAATGTCTATTTCCAGCTTGTCATTGTTTGCAAACTCAGATTCCACAAACAGACTGGAAGCTTGATTTATTCCTTCACAGGATATGAGTGTCACTAGCTGGGCAAGCACACGTTGCCCAACTATAATTGCCCTTGACAAAGAGGCACTGAGTCACTCTCCGAAACCACTGCTCTCCAGGTACTGAGTACACCACAGTGCCATTAGGATGGGTGTTCCAGGATTTTGACCCAGTCACAGTAATGGAGCTGTGATACTGCTGCCTGACAACTCCAGGGTCCTGGGTTCGATTCCAGCCTTTGGTGACTGTCTGTGTGGAGTTTGCACATTTTCCCCATGTCTGCCTGGATTTCCTCTGGTTGCTCCAGTTTCCTCCCACAGTCAAAAGATGTGCAGGTCACGTGAATTGGCCATACTAAATTGTCCATAGTGTTCAGGGATGTGTAGGTTTGGTGTATGAGTCAGGGGTAAATGTAGGGGAATGGGTCTGGGTGGGATACTCTCCATTGGGCCGAAGGGCCTGTTTCCACACTGTATGGATTCTAATTCAGATACAATGGTGTTCCCATGGACCTGCTGCCGTTATATTTCCAGATAGTAAAGGTTGCACATTTGGAAGGTGTTGTCTCACCTCCCATGTCCACACACTGTCATAGCTTTATTATACTCTACACTCCCATATGTGAATGTGCGATTTTAAAATTCTTATCCCTTCTTTCAAATCCACTCATGGCCTCACCTCACTGTAATTCCATTGTTTCTTCCAAAATATCAATCTATGAATCTCTAAGGTAACAGTGTCCTGTTAATTTCCACACTATTGGTGATCAGGTTTTCAGGTTTCAACCTCTCAAACAATACTCACATTCATACACAGCTTTTCAGAAGAACAATGAAGTCCCTTTGAAATGTAGACTCCGCTGTCATGTCAGAGATCGGCACAGACAGTGGTGCCAGAATGCCACAGCGTAAAGTAAAAACCGAAAGAATTGCAGATGCTGGAAATCAGAAACGAAGACAGAAACTGCCGGAAAAGCACAGCAGGTCTGGCAGTGTCTATGCAGAGAAATCAGTGTTGATAGTTTAGGCTGAGTGACCCCG
The DNA here is from genome assembly GCF_004010195.1 of Chiloscyllium plagiosum. Lineage (NCBI taxonomy): Eukaryota > Metazoa > Chordata > Chondrichthyes > Orectolobiformes > Hemiscylliidae > Chiloscyllium > Chiloscyllium plagiosum. The sequence continues at coordinate 9,572,916 of NC_057743.1, read as the reverse complement.
TGTTAACATTTGAATATCAACACAGATCCCAGCAAAGCAGCAATAAATGAGCTTAATCACATTCAATATATATTTAAATTTGCGTATTATAAATCAGCATTTAGTACATCTTATACTAAGAGAATTTAGATTTTAATCTAAATATTTATAAAATTATGACTATTCTTTCATGTAATAAGGAAGTTGCCCACATTTCCCAGTGAAGGGACTCTCCTGTGGGTTAGCTGCACACATTCACAGCTTCTTTTATTCACTCACAGCTTGTGCATGTTGTTGGCTAGGCCAGCATTTACTGCCCATCCCAAATTTCCAGAGGGCAATTAAGGGTCACCTGCCTCACTCTAACTCTGAAGTCACCTGCAGACCCAACCAGAGAAGGACAACAGACTGCTGCATTTTGCCACCCACAAAGATGGCAACTGCTATTGCCCACTATAAAGATGGCATGTGTTAATTCATGCCTGTCACCAGGAAAAGTCCCATATTTTCCATTTAGCTCGGTGCAAATAGGAGACTGAGAGTTTTTATTCAGGTTTAGCAGTTCACACAAATTATTTATGAAGACTGCCTGGTTCTATTGTTCTTTTCTATCACGCTGTGGACATAAACTGAGAGACCACCAGGATAAGAGCAGGCTGGATTCATTCTGGGTCTCAGTTTGGTTTAGGGTACAGTGTCAGAGTTGGGAAATCTATGGCCTAATGTATTGTTTCTCAACCCTCACAGGAGGAGAAGCCATAGATTGGGCAGCACGACCTTATACTTAACTTGCTGCCTCCTGCCACACAGCCAATTTGCTAACTAAGTCAATAATTTGTCTTTATTCCCCGGAGACGCAGCGTTTCTGACAACTTCTTGTGAGGAACTTAATCAAATGCTTTCTAAAAGTCAAAATAAATGTCATCCGTTGACAGTCCTATATCCACTACATTCATCACCTCAAAAAAACTCAATCTGGTTTATCAGACACAAAATTAGGTAAAACAGAACACCACAAACCTGAAATGAGAATAAAAACATGGGAGTACTGAGCAAGTTCATGCTGAGCTCAAGCGTTAACTCTGTATTCTCTTTGCACTGATGCTAACAAACTTACTTTCTATTTCTAGCTTTTTAATTTTAATTTACTTTCCACAACCTTACACCTCACGGTGAGCCTTGGACCATTATCAGTGTTCAGTAAAAACTTACAGCGAATTCTGGTCAATTCCGGAAAAGAGTCAGAGGCTAATAATTCACAAAGTCAGAAAATGCTGGAAAAAAAATGTATGGGGAGAAATCAAGTTACCGTTTAAGGTGCAGTGTCCCTTCCTCCGAACCCTTTTGGATTTCCAGCATCTGCATTTCTTTCGGTTTTTATTTTGGCAAATAATTCCTCTGTTTCACCTCTGTCAGTTTTCTTAAATGTTGGGGCAGCAAGCATAAAGCAAAGGTTCTCAAATCTTCAGAATTGTGGGAGGTTATAAACTGGACACTGCAATATCCTCATTGACTTCCTTTCTAACCCTGGGATATAAACAATCTGCTCAGGATGGGTGAACCGTGGCATTCGTTAATTCTTTAATGTCAGCCTTTTCATCATTAATGTTATTACATTTGCATTAGTTGTTGTGAGTTATAGACTCTAATTCAATAGGAGCATCCTCTGAATGTTAGGCATGTCCGCATCTTCCTCCACGGTACCTCTACACTCCATTTAAATTAACAGCATGGAAAGCAAAAGATTATTTGGAAAGACATCACAGTTTAACACATGAGATGAAAGCCTTAGTAAAAGAAAGCTACATAACACAAGCACTGACCTGGGGAAATAATGAAATCCCACTACTTTTGAGTGCAGTCATGTGTTGCTCAATCATTGGTTGCTGTTGTAATGGTTGTGTCTGGAGAGCTTGACTTTTAGTTGAGTTTTTAGAAATGCACTTTCATCTGCATGAACTGGAAGTTTACGAGAAGTAACACCTTTGAATAAGATCTATTAATATTCAACACTGCAGCGTGAATATTTATTCAGGCACGCTTGCATGCCGAGTTATGAACTTTTTTTGGGGATCATTTTTAGAGTGTTGTCCCTCAGGTGCCAAATTCTTTTTGTCGAGGGCTTCTGATGAGATTTTCTCCAGGGACTTTCAGGGCTTCCTTCTCGGTTTCAGTGGTTAATTTTTCATTCTTACTAAGTCATTTCTCAGAAGAGTTATTGAAATAGTAACTTTAGGCTATGATTGTCCTGAGATTTTTTTGTAAAGCATTTTAGATTAGATTAGATTCCCTGCAGTGTGGAAACAGGCCCTTCGGCCCACCCAGTCCACACCAGCCCTCCAAAGAGTAACCCACTCAGACCCATTTCCCTCTGACTAATGCACCTAACACTAGGGGCAATTTAGCATGGTCAATTCAGCTGACCTGCACATCTTTGGACTGTGGGAGGAAACCAGAGGATCTGGAAGAAACCCATGCAGACACGGGGAGAATGTGCAAACTCCACACAGACAGTTGCCTGAGGCTGGAATCGAACCTGGGACCTGGTGCTATGAGGCAACAATGCACTGAGCCACTGTGCCACCCAAAGATTTTCTTCTTTATATCAATAAGGTAGCACAAATACCCAAACCTGTAATACACACACATATATAGTGATGGAAAGATTGTGATTTCTATATATTTTAATACCATTTATTTGACAAATTGGATTTTGAAAGAGTGGCATATGAGGTCTCATCTATACGTATCAGAGGGTTTTAGTGATTAACTTGTCAATTTTTCTGTGGTCATGATTCTTTGGAATTTAGTAGGGAATTTCAGACCAGAAGTGATTAATTTTTTAAAAATTCATTTAAGGGATATGGGATGTGCGTGTGTCTGGCCAGCATTCATTATCTAATTGTCCAGAGGGTAATTAACATAAAGCACATTGCTGTAGGTTTGGGATTCCCCCTCCATCACTGCACCTCCAATCACAGGTTCCCTCCCGCCCTCCATCGCTGCTCCTCCAATCACAGGTTCCCTCCCTCCCACCATTACTGTAACACCAATCACATGTTCTTCCCTCCCACCATTACTGCTCCTCCAAGAACAGGTTCCCTCCCCCACTCCAGCACTGCTCTACCACTCATAAAAGGTTCCCTCCCTCCTGCTATTGTTGCTTCTCCAGTCACAGGTTCCCGCCCTCTATTGCTGCTCCTCCAATCACAGATTCCCTCCCTCCTGCTATCACTGCTCTCCATCCAACTCTATTTTGATTTAGTCCCTACCCTCCCCCTCACTGTTTTGATCACACAGCACTGCCCTTTGATGTGAAGGGCAGTGTTTGTCACTGGCCACCCGGGTGTTTTCCTATCTTCCTGGTGGTGGAAATTGAATAAAGATTCGTGCACTTTGTGTCTTCCACTGTGTCCCACACCTGCACACACACACACCATGGGTGCTGGGGATAAAATAAGCACTACCGCACTTAGGTGTAGTGTGGGGGTTAAAGGGGAAAAAATAAATAAATAAAATAAAATAAAAAAAATAAATAAAATGGAAACACAATACGTAAAAAAAAGAAAAAAAAAAGAAAAAAAAAATCACTGCTCTCCCTCCAACTCTATTTTGGTTTAGTCCCTACCCTCCCCTTCACTGTTTTGATCACACAGCTCTGCCCTTTGCTGTGAAGGGCAGTGTTTGTCACTGGCCACCCGGGTGTTTTTCTATCTTCCTGGTGGGGGAATTTGAATAAAGATTCGTGTACGTTGTGTCTTTCACTGTGTCTCAGACCTGCACACACACACCATGGGTGCTGGGGCAAAAATAAGCACTACTGCACTTAGGTTGTAGTGTGGGGGGAAAAAAGGAAAATAAAATAAAATAAAATAAAATAAACGGGAGTAAAAAAAAAATAAACAGGAGATTAAAGAAAAAAAAAACAGGAGTGTTCACTGGCCACCCGGGTTAAAAAAAAAATATCACTGCTCTCCATCCAACTCTACTTTGATTTAGTCCCTACCCTCCCCCTCACTGTTTTGATCACACAGCACTGCCCTTTGATGTGAAGGACAGTGTTTGTCACTGGCCACTCGGGTGTTTTCCTATCTTCCTGGTGGTGGAATTTGAATAAAGATTCGTGCACTTTGTGTCTTTCACTGTCTCACACCTGCGCACACACACCATGGGTGCTGGGGATAAAATAAGCACTACCGCACTTAGGTGGTACTGTGGGGGTTAAAATAGAAAAAAAAAAGGTGTACATGGCCTTTGAGGTGAAGGGCAGTGTTTGTCACTGGCCACTCGGGTGTTTTCCTATCTTCCTGGTGGTGGAATTTGAATAAAGATTCGTGCACTTTGTGTCTTTCACTGTGTCTAAAAAAGAAAAAAAAACAGAAGTGTTTCACTGTGTCTCACACCTGCACACACACAAAAAAAGTCACTGCTCTCCATCCAACTCTATTTTGAATTAGTCCCTACCCTCTCCCTTCACTGTTTTGATCACACAGCACTGCCCTTTGATGCGAAGGGCAGTGTTTGTCACTGGCCACCCGGGTGTTTTCCTATCTTCCTGGTGGTGGAATTTGAATAAAGATTCGTGCACTTTGTGTCTCACACCTGCACACACACACCATGGGTGCTGGGGAAAAAATAAGCACTACCGCAGTTAGGTGGTACTGTGGGGGTTAAATTTAAAAAAATAGATGTGAAAAAAAATCACTGCTCTCCAATCAGAAGATTCCATCTTTTGAGGGAGAGTCCAAGAAGGAGAGAGGGAACCTATGCGTGGGAGAGACAAGTAATCTGATTAGAGGAGAATTCTATCACAGCTTCTATCTCTCCCATGCATGGCAGGGTGGGTGATTTTTCTTCAATCAGTCATTCATTCCCCAGCCCCATGAGTACATTTTCACAGGGTTTTGGAGAACAATTGGGGGGTAATTTGTATATAGCCCCTTTAAACATTTTGAATACTACTGCGAAACCAAGGGTCTGAAGTGCTTTCCCAAGTCATGCATATCACTTCTTTAATCTCCACAGACAGATGTCTTTTTGACATTTGCTATAACATTGAAATGGCTCCTTGTAAAATATTCTTTATACTGACGAAAGGCCGCAGAGAACTTAAGAATGAGAGACCTGAAGGAAACTCTCAAGGGATCACTAGAAAAACAATGTGCATGGAGATCAGACTCTCGACTTAGATCAGAGCTTCAGAATATCAATGAAGGGATGCTGATAGTAAGCTGAGCTCTTGTAATGGTTCAATCCAGACAAAGATTTATCCTGCAAGCTTTAACCAGCGGTTTACTTTCAAATCACCATGGCTTGATTAAACACTTCCCAGTTCAATTCAACATTTAAGCAATATTTTAAACAAATCATCACACGTAGATTTACTTGTTTTGCACGTCAATAATGTTCCATTAATTTTGCAGTGTGTGCAATTGTTTTAAAGTGCTCCTTCAACTTCTGTCCTACAGCCGTTAATGTTTCATGACTTATTTTGTTTATTCTTTTACAGGATGTCGACGGTGCTGGCTGGGCCAGTATTTATTGCCCATCCCTAATTACCTTTGAGATGGTGGTGGTGAGCTGCCTTCTTGAACCGCTGCAGTCCATGTGCTACAGATGGACCCACAACACCCTCAAACTGGGAATTCCAGGATTTTGACCTAGCAACAATGAGGAAACAGCAACGTATTTCCATGACAGGATGACGAGTGGCTTAGGCAGGGACATGCAAGTGGTAGTGTTCCCTGTATCTGCTGCCCTTGTCCTTCAAAGATACAGAGTTTGCTTTTGGAAGGTGCTGACAGAGAAAGATTGGTGAGTGGCTGCTGTGCATCTTGGATTTGGCATTTACTCCTGCCACAGCGCACCGATGATGGAGGGGCCAAATGTTTGTGGATGCGGTGCCAATCAAGCGGGCTGCTTTGTCCTGGATGGTGTCAAATTTCTTGAGTGTTGTCAGAGCTGCATTCGTCCAAGCAAGTGGGGAATATTCCATCACACTCCTGACTTGTACTCTATGAATGGTGGACAGTCTTTGAGAAGTCAAGAAATGAATTACTTGCTGCAAGATTCCCAGTGTCTAAATACACTTGTAGCCAAAGTATTTCTATGATCCAGTAAATACCTGATTGATAGAAACACTCAGGGGATTGACAGTGAGGTATTTAGCAATGGTAATACCATTGAACATCAAGTGGACATGGCTAGATTCTCACTTGTTGGAAATTGGTATTGTGAAGTATTTATATCACTAAACACTTATGAATCCAAACCTGGATATTGTTCAGCTATTGATGTATTTGGTCAGAGAATGCCTCAGTATTTGAGGAGTCACAAATGATGCTGAACATTGTGTAATCATCAGCGAAAATCCCTATTTGTGGTCTTATGATGGAGGGGAAGTCATTGATGAAGCAGCTGAAGATGGTTGGATCATGACACTGCTGAGACTGAGATGACTGACCCCCAGCAATTACAATCCCATTTGAGTTAGGTATAGCTCCGCAGACCATAAGAAATAGAAACAGGATTAGGCCAGTCAGTCCCTCAAACCTGTTCCACCATTCAATAGGATCACGGCTTTTTTGGCTTCATCCAACCAGTGGAGAGCTTTCTACCAATTCCCAGGGAATCCAGCTTTGCAAGTGATACTGCACTCAGTCAACTTCAGACTTAATATCAAGGGTACTCACTCTCACCTCATCTGTGGCGCTTTTTTGTCTATGTTTGGACCAAGGCTGGATAATAAGGCAGCAGCTGAGTGGCCCTGGAGGAATCCAAACTAAGCATCAGTGAGCAGGTTATTGCTGTATAAGTGTTACTTCCTGCATTGTCAATGACTCCTTCCATATCTTTGCAGATAATCGAGACTAAACTTGGGGAGATTCATTTGTCCTGCTTTATGTATGGAGGACATAACTGAGAATTTGTCAGTTAGATGCCAGGGTTGGAGCTTTACTGGAACAGCTTGGCTAGGGACATAGGGAACTGTGGAGCGCAAGTCTTCAATGATAGAACATTGTCAGGGCCCACAGCTTTTGAAGAATCCAGTGCCTTCAGCCATTTTTTCATATCACGTGGAGAGAAACAAATTCACTGATGATGGGCATCCGTGATGCTGGGGAACACTGGAGGAGACTGAGATGGATCATCCATTCTGGCTGAAGATGAACGCAAATGTTTCAGCCTTTACTTTTGCACTGAATGTCTGGGCTCCACTGCTATTGTAAAAGGGAATGTTGGTGCATCCACCTCCTCCTGTTAGTCATTTAAACGGATCCTTAGACTGTGGTATCACTTATCACTTAATCACTTGCTGGCTCCATTGTTTGGTACACAAGGGTTATGACTTCACCAGGTTGACATTCCATTTTGCCTGCTGCTAATGATACACAGTGTTGATTCCACACGACACAATGAAGGATATCCCCAATAGGAAGATGGGACTTTGTCTCTGCAAGGACTCAGCAGTGGTCAATCTTAATGATACTGTCATGGATGGAAGTATCTATGGCAAGCAAATTGGTGAGGATGAGGTCAAGAATGTTTTCCCTCTTATTGGTTCCCTCACTACCTGTCGCAGACCCAATCTAGTAGCTATGCCCTGTAGGAGACAGCCAGCTCAGTCAGTAATGACATACTATGGTTTTAAGAGGTGCATTTTGCCCTGGTTCCTTTTATAAAGAAAAATTGAGATGGAGGTAATGATCGGTCTACTCAGAGCCAATAAACAGTTTGTAAGGCCTTGAGTTTTTATTTAAATTTGAAACAGTAGAAGCAATGTGAATGGGTGGGGTCAAGCTCCCCCAGAACCAGAATATTGAGTTTTATTTTGTCAGTAGCAGTCATTGGGGTCTTGAAGCTGGGTTTGGAAGCTGCCGTACAAATCTCCCTGCTACACTCTCTCTCAGAGTTTTCTCTTGACGTTTTTCCTCCTGGGCTGGAGAATTGAGGCAATCTGATGAAGGGTGATATCTGAAACATTGACTCACTTGCTCCTGAGATGCTGCCTGTCCTGCTATGCTTTTTCCAGCGCCACACTTTATGGACTCAGATAATCTATTTTACTGAATTGACCTTTGGCAAAGAGGTGGTTGTGGGATGTTACTACACTAGAACAGTTATCGTTTAGTAATTAAATAATTTATTAGTCTGTTAAGTTTTCCAATTGAGTTGTTACTCTAATTCTTTCTTTTGTTGTATAGTGTACGAATAAAGTTTGTTTCGCTTCAAGACTGATAGTTAAACCAATCAAATTGTAATGCCTGGAATGCAATGCCTCACACTTGCCTTTAAAAATAAGATAAAAGTTATAGTCTAGACGATCTTCTTAATATATTTTGAGGGGGGGTTGGTCTGGTGATTACTTGGTGGTGGACATTGAAATCCTCCACCCAGAGTACACGTTGCATCTTTGTCACCCTCAGTGCTTCTTCACAATTAGTATTGAACATGGAAGTGCATGGATTCCTCAGCAGATGGTGTTGGCGAAAAGGGAATGTGATATGTGGTGTTGGTCATCAGCAGGAGGTTCCCTCTGGTGATACACAGCCCTATCTTTCCATTGCAATCTCTTAACCCTGGCACTTGTCTGTATATTGTTAAACAACTTGTCAGAGAGAGAGTCATGGTGAGCTGTAGGCTTCTTCACACAGAGATCAGGAACACAGAAATCATCCTGTTTGATTCCCTATGAACCCACATCTCTCTGGCCACCCACATCAATAACTGAGCCATCAATCCCATCCCTCTCTCTGACTAACCTTTCAGTCTGAACTGAACAGTTTGCAACCTTGGTAGGCTATTGACCCCTAGGTTGAATTTCTTACTTATTTTTTCCATTACCAAAAACTGTCACCTTTGACCTCCCTTGTCACCATTAACAAGCCCTTTCTCATTTGCACTGGGTCTCCACATCATCTGTTTCCCTTGCACCTCCCCCATGTACATGAAAATGTACATGAAAAAAGAATTCCAACACTCTTTAGTTCAGAAAACAATTCTTATCAGCCTCAAAATATTTTTCTCCATAGATGTTTCCAGACTTGCTGAATTTGTCCTGCACTCTGTGTTTATTTGACCTCTAACTTTGCCCACCTCAGCTTGCCTGCTGTTGAAACCAGCCACCCGATTGTTGCTCTCGAAATGTCATTGTTCATCTCATATCTTCCGCAAGCCGAACCCTGGTAAATGAATCAATTGCAGCTCCTCAAGCCTACTCACTCGAGGGATTGGTTTTCCTCGAGTCATAGTCTAACCCTTTGGTGGGGTGTGAATTATCATCGAATCCCCGCAGTGTGGAAGCAGGCCATTCAGCCCATCGAATTCACACTGACTCGCAAAGGAGCTTTCCCCCCTACACCGCCCAGATTCACCCCCCATCTCTGTATCCCTGTAACCCTGCATTCCCATGGCTAATCCACCTCACCTGTGCACCCCTGGACAATTTAGCATGGCTAATCCAGCTAACCTGCACAGTGTTGGATTGTGAGAGGAAACCGGAGCACCCAGAGGAAACCCACGCAGACATGGGGAGAATGTCTATATGGTGTTTGCACAGTCTCCTGAGGCTGGAATCAAACCCAGGTCCCTGGTGCTGTGAGACAGCATTGCTAACTACTGAGCCACTGTGCCACCCATTGTAATTGCCCCTATGAACTCTGTATTGTAATAGACAAAAGGCTCTCTCCTCTGTTTCTGAAATTAAGAGTGGTGTGTAAGTTTGGCAGACCTGGCTGGTCCTCATGTGAAACAGAGGAGAAATGAAAGAGATGAATGTCTTTTCAATAGCTCCTGTCAGTTCCAGGCTTGGCAAAAAAACTTGATTCAAATGTACATTAAATCGGCCACAATGCCAAAGTGCTTTCCACAGAGTCTGCAAATTTCAATCTGTATTTTGCTGGCTCAAACACAAAGGATAATGTTTGACTACTAATTGCTTCAGAATTGAACACAACTTAACACAGAAATAGACTTCTGCTCCATTTTTATTTAAAATGCATACTCAAGACTCTGGCAACTCTGTCCTACAGATGACAAAGTCTGCACCTGTTCGTTTCTAACAGTTTTTAGATCCAAAGAAAAAAGGAAAAGTTAAATTTATATAGCACTTTTCAGATTCACCGGCATTTTTGACATGTAGAATGGATGCTTCCTCTACCTGGGGAGGTGTTGCTGAGAGGGATAGTAATGGGACAAGTTGGTTCTGGAGAGGAATCTCCTTCTAACTATCTAATGTATGATCCATTCAAAGGATGTGAGTACATCTGTCTCTGTCAGCATTTATTACCCATCCACAACTGCCCAGGATAAGATGGTAGTGAGATACCTTCATGAACTATTACAGTCCATGGGCTGTAGGGCCACTGCCTCCTGGAGGAAATGCCATTTGGATGGGAATTCCAGGACTTTGACCCAGTGACAGTGAGGAACGGTGGCTTCAGGGAACTTGGAAGAGGTGGTGTTCCTATGTATCCGCAGACCTGCTGGATGGAAGTGGGTTCGGAAGGTGCTGTCTCAGGATTTTCTGTGAATTTCTGCAGTGCATCTTGTAGATAGCACACACAGCTGCCTCTGTGCATCAGTGGGGAGAGGGAATGGACGAGATGTCAATCAAGCCGACCGCTTTGTCCTGGATGGTGTCAAGCTTCTTGGCTGTTGTTGGAGCTGCAGCCATGCAGGCAAGTGAGGAGTATTCCATCGCACTCCTGGCTTGTGCCTTTTAGATGGTAGACTATGGGTAGTCAGGAGTTGAGGATTCCCAGCCTCTGACCTACACTTGTAGCCACTATGTTTATACAGCGAATCTAATTCAGTTTCTGATCAATGGTAACCATGTCTGATTGATTGGTACATCTTTCAGCTTTTCCCTGTGTTACCTCGGGGTCACCACCTTGCTCCTTGATCATCTTCACATTAACTCCTTTTGATTTGATCAGTGGTTTTACAATTGCCCTTCCTGTATTATCTGGGAACTGACACTGGCATACACTGGCTTGCCTGCACCAATGACTGAGTTCTTTATTTAGAATTATAATTATTTAACTTATATTTCAAATATATTTCTTTGGCTGTTAAGTGTTTTCCCATTTTCTAAGATCATGAAATGTACTATGTAAATGCAAGGTGCACTTTCTATAAATTGGTTAAATACAGGGTGGCACGGTGGCTCAGTGGTTAGCACTGCTGCCTCACAGTGCGAGGGACCCAGGTTTGATTCCAGCCTCGGGTGACTGTCTGTGTGGGGTTTGCACATTCTCCCCATGTCTGTGTGGGTTTCCTCTGGGTGCTCCGGTTTCCTCCTACAGTCTGAAGATCTGCAGGACAGATGAACTGGCTGTATGACACTGCCCATAGTGTCCAGGAATGTGCAGACTAGGTGGACTAGCCAGAGTAAACGCAGCATTATAGGATTCTTGTAGGTCTGGATGGGATGCTGTTTGGAGGATCGGTGTGGACTCGATGTGCAAAATAGCGTGTTTCCACACTGTATGGATTCTATGATGCATCCAATATAGTTGCATCTTCAGGCTGATAAATTCACAGGGTCCTTGTCAACCTTATCCCAAAGGCAATGGCACACTGGACTGGGCCAAAAGCCCGCTCAACCCTCTCAATATTCTGCTGTACCCATGGTTCATCACCTGATGGAAAGAAACAATTTGTCACCAAAGTTTAATGAACAGCTTAGGGTGGCTTGTATGTTTGTGACCACACCCATCAGAAGCAATCACATCACCAATTGTTTCATGCCTCCCACGGCTTGCTTAAAACTACCACAGTGTCTCCGTGGTAATCTTAAAGGTATACACTGTGCGAATGGCGAAATCTGATGAATCTTGCTGTAAGTGTTTGGAGGATGTGAATTATCTCCTCACTTGCATTACACATGCAGTGGCTCATTTGTGAAGCAGATCCTAGTGAGCTGGTTCAGTCATCCTAATTTCCTTCGAAAGGCTGGGAGATGTTCTGCAGAGTCATACTTGAAGAGATATATTGGTAAAAGTGAATCACTAGGATGCCAAATGTTGCTGTGCTTTGGGAGGAAGTGGCCTTGGAACACTGGTACAGTATTTCCCTGTGCACCAAACACTTTAGAAGAAAACAGACAAAAATTTAGAATGATTTCCACAGCTCAACAATATTAGGTTCATGAGAGCACTGAACATGAGAAGCCTAGAAAGAATGGTAGGAACCTTCTTCCCTCCTCCTAAGGTGTGGTGTAAAATTATGTCCCAATACATGTGTGAATCATAATGTAACACATGTATTGGGCCAAGCAGTGGAATGTGGTGAAACGGTTAAAAATTATGTCCCAATACATGTGTGAATCTAACCGGAATGGAGGTGTTGCTTAGTCCCGTGTGAATCTTATTACACACCTCCCCGTGTGAATCTTCTTATCTGTATGTAACCAGAATGGAATGTGTTTTTTAGCCTTGCTCTGCTGTTCACATGAATGTTTATATCTGGAAAAGAGTATATCAGCTGGAAAAGTCTCCAGTTCGGAGAGTCTGCTCCGGGGTTACGTTTAACCGCCGAGCGTGGGTTGTTGGCAACCGCTCTACGAGAACTGACGGCTCCCAGTTCCGGTAACATGTAGAGTGAGTATAAGCCAGACCCGTTGTAAGTATGAGACCTGGTTGTGGCGACGCTGCGGGGAATAAAATGCTCATATTCTAGCAGACTCGCCTCTTGGTCGTTTGTTCTGTGTCAGACTACTCTCCTACGAACCTGACCTTGAGAATTTTTTAAAACATAAGGTCACTATGCATCCTTCATCTCACCCGCATGGTCTCAATTCTCTGGGACTATTATCAATGGCTGTATTTCATTTCTTTTCGTGACAAGACCCACACTTGGCAATGGAAAAGCGCAGAAGGTCTGTCAGCATCCGAGGAGCAGGAAAATCGACGTTTCGGGCATAAGTCCTTCAGGAATGCAGTCCTCACTGTCTCCACACTTGGCAATGTCAACATAAATTACAGAAATGTCCTGATATTTATTCCCTCGTAAAATCCATACACGACAGAAAGAAGTCATTCAGCCCATTGAGCCTGCATCAATCCTCCAAAGACATCCCTGCCAGACCCACCCCATCCTGGTTATCGCATGGCTAATCCACCAAGCCCACATAACCCTGGACACTGATCAATTTATTTACAGAAGAATTTATAGAATCCCTACAGTGAGGAAACAGGCCCTTCAGCCCAATAAGTCCACACTGACCCTCCAAAGAGTAACCCATCCAGACCCATTCCCCAACCCTATTATCCTAAATTTACCCCAGTCTAATGCACCTAACATACACATCCTTGAACACTATAGGCAATTTAGCATGGCCAATTCACCTAGCCTGCACATCTTTGGATTGTGGGAGGAAACCCGCTCAGACACAGAGAGAATGTGCAAACTCCACACAGACAGTCACATAAGGGGAATCGAACCTAGGTCCCTGGCAGTATGAAGCAGCAGTGCTAAGCACTAAGCCACCGTGCTGCCCCTAAAAAAGTGTAGCTAATTCACCTAACCTGCACATCTTTGGATTGTGGAAATGAAACTGAAACACCCAGAGGAATGTTTAAGCTCCACATAGCCAGTCACCTGAGGATGGAATTGAACCCAGGACCCTGGCACTGTGAGGTAGCAGTGCTAACCACTGAGCCACTGTGCCACCCAGGGAAAATGATGTTGAAAAAATCCAATAGGGCAGATACAGGGAAATTGCTTGGCACTAATGGGGGAATTGTTGAACAACATCTTAAAATTTAAGCTTGACAATTTGGAACTGAAATGAGGAATTGCCTTCCTCTAAAATACTGTCCATACCCAATTGCAGCTTTCCAAACTGATTTGAAATGTTATTAGGTCAGGGAATCGAGAGACACCCATCAATGGTGGAAAAATGGTTTGGAGGCACAGTTCACTCAGAATATTGTTGGATTAAAAGATGTATGTGATTCACTTGTCCTCCTGTTCCTCTGTTATAGAGGAGGCCATTCAGCCCATCACTTTTGCATTCTGTTACGTTCAACAAAGACGAGTGAAAGATTTCATTTCATGGAATCTGCCACAAACATTAGCCTTAGTAAGAGTGGTACAGATGGCTGAAAGTTTTTACGCACTTTGCGGGTATTTTTGCCCCATGAGGACACATAATTTACATCCCACAGGAATAAAATAGTTTACAATTTTAATTCCAACCAAAACTATGTTGGTCTGGATTTGCTGGAGGTGCATAAGATGATGGATGTCTACTCTGAAGAGGCAACTTGGTCATTGGGCCTGTTTGCAGCATGTCTCCATTTTAAATGTTTTTATTCGTGCCTAATTGATGTGAGCTAGGTTTCATGGGCCATTGGGAATGCTGACAGGTCGTAGGAAGAGCTAGGTCCATGAGGGAGACAGCACTGTCTGTGGGTCAAGAGGTTCAGCAATATTTTCAGATCCCACAAATAGACAGACCTCTGTCATATCTAAACATTGTAGACTCTGGGATCCCAGTGCCCAGCTCTACAATTAATCCCATCATTTTCCTGACCGCTGTGAAACTTTCCCCTCCAGCATCAAAATTGCTAGGATCGAGCCCAAGCTCTACAAAGTCTACCCACCCTTTGTAAATTGCCTCAGAAATCCACATTCTCCCAAGCCTCCACAACTCCCCATGTGGAGTTATAAAGGTTTACAGCAATGAAACTGGGTCTCTGCCCCAACTTGTCCATGTGCCCCAGTTTTCACAATTAATCTAGTCCCATTCACCTTCATTTGGCCCATATCCCTCCACACCTATCCCATCCATGGACCTGTCCAAATGTCTTTTAAATGACAAAATTGTACTTCCCTCCGCCATTATCTCTGACAGCCCATTCCAGACACTCACCACCCTCTGTGTGAAAAGGTTGACCCTCCCATCTCACCTTAAACCTATGCTCTCTTGTTTCAGACTGTTCTACCATTGGAAAAAGCTGTTGGCTATCAAGCTAAATTGTATTTCTCATGATTTTATAAACCTCTATAAAGGTCACCCTTCAGTATCCTATGTTCCAGGGAAAAGTTCCCAATCTACCCAGCCTCTCCTTCCAACTCAACCTTCCCATCCAGGTAGCATCCTAGTGAATCTTTTCTGCACTCTTTCTAGTTTAATAATATCCTTTCCATATTAGGGTGACCAGAATTGCATGCAGTGCTCCACATATGACCTTACTAACATCATGGAACAAGACATCCAAACTCCTAGACTCAATGCTCTGATCAATGAAAGCAAGCATGCCAAAAGCCTTCTTCACCGCTGAATGTGTTTCCACAGTCTACATTGCCTTCCCTCTCTGCCTACCTTCCTGCTTCCCAATATTGGCATTGTGCAGGGAACTACCCTAGCTGACAGACTGTCGGACCTTGAAAAGGATTGTGAGAGTTTAGAAGATGTCTGTTCTACATCTGGGAAACTCAGTGCCCTCCCTAATCCCGACTGTCCTGCCAACCCCAGGTACATCTCAGGGTCATGGAAAAAGGTCAGTGGTGTGGAGGCAAGATGGTGCGAGCTGCTTAATGAGGAGGTAAAAAGGTAAAAGCAAGGCAAGACATTTTATGAAAATAGAAACTGACAGGAAGCAAATAGCCTGCGCAGCGTCTTCACAAATGAAAGGCTTAACTTGCAAAGTCTCTGCGCGGAATAGATCGATGTACTGAGGGGAATTAATTCACGTGTGGGCAGGAGCATCGTACTCATATCACAAGCCACTGCACAACTGTGAAATAAAGTCTTCAATCTCTTGAGCATTAGCCTGACTGGCAAATCACTGAGTCTGCTCCAATCAATGGAAGGCGACAAAGAAAGGAAGGGAAAGAGATGGAAGAAAGAAAAGGAAGAGGAGGGAAGGAGAAAGAGAGGGGCCAAAAAAAAAGGATTCACTTATACTCATGACCTTGAGAGGACTAAAGGAGTTGGAGGAGGAATAAATATTGCAAAGAAGATTTCCTGCCCTTCTCCCACTATTGCCAGGGGATATTTTATGTTCACCTGTGAGAGCTGACAGATGTAATTGAAGATCTTCTGGCAGATTCAGCATTTCATTCTCTCATTTTTCAGGCAGTCCAGTGATAAAGTGGGGTGTAATTATCTGTGCCACATTGTCAGTCAATGGAGTGCACGGAGACACTCACGGAATATTGGACTCCAGCACACAATTCATCTCAATGAAGCAGCAGCCAGTCAGTCAATCTCCAGGCCATTTATACATCTGCTGCTCCTGTCACTGGAGACCACACTGATTGCTTTACTCACGGCTGGAAAGAACGAGACCGGATTTTCCAAATGACATTACCAGCATGATTTCGTTGATCCAAAAAAATATTGTTAGAATTGAGTTCTATTTCAGATGCAAAGAACATAATTAATTAAAGATTCTTCAAGACCTTTTAGATTAGATTTTCTGCCTTCTTAAATGTTATGAGGGTTTCTGCTTCTATCACCGTTAAAATCAATGAGTTCAGATTCCCACCTTCCTCTGACTGAAATTAAATTTTCCTCATGTCCCTTCTAAACTTCCTGCCCCTTACTTCAAATTTATAAATATACTTAAGTACCTCAAGTGTCAGATCAGGATGTGTTTAGATGTATTTCCGCAAATAGAAAGGGAACCTTTCCTCGGCTGAAGTGTTACACAAAGCAATTGTTAATAAGTGTGCTATTCCTGTTCAAAAAAATGTCACTTATAAACACTTATTATACTTTCCTTTTCAATGCAGCAACGCTTTTGCTGAAGTGTAGACAATTCAGCACAAGGAGCATAGAGTCAGAGAGTCATACAGCACGGAAACAGACCCTTCAGTCCAACTCATCTGTGATGACCAACCTGATCTAGTCCAATTGACAGCATTTGGCCCATATCCCTCTAAACCCTTCCTATTCATATACCCATCCAGATGCCTTTTAAATGTTGTCATTGCACTAGCCTACACCACATCCTCTAGCAGCTCATTCCACACATGCACCACCCTCTATGTAATATAGTTGCCCTTCAGATCCTATGTAAGTCTTTCCCCTCTCACCTTAAACCTATGCCCTCTAGTTTTGGACTCCCTCTCCCTGGGAAAGGACTGTGACTATTCACCCTATCCATGCCCTTCATGGTTTTATAAACTTTGGTGAAGAATATCAATGAAAGCGAGTTGTTGGCAGACATCCTATTCTGCGGAGAAAGCATGGGATAGGGCCAAGGCTTGAAGAGCAGGACACTGATAAACAAGCAGTGAGATGTCACAGATAGATTCAAGATCGTAGATTGTTCAAAGAGTGGAAGACTGAGGATGACCAGGAATTCCAGAATTTTCAGATGGCAAGAAAGAAATGACTTTGAGTAGGAAACAGTGCATTGTGTCTTGACTCCAAAACAGTGCGCGCAAAGAAATCAGCCCGGAAACACACTGGTCATTGTGGTAACAATAGATAGGGGGGAGAAAATGTAAAAATCAACCGGCTCAGGTGTGTTATGACACATCTCTGGAAAGGTGAGACTTGATCCAAGCCCTCCTGCGCCAGAGGTAGGGACACTACCACCATGCCACAAGAACCCCGTGAAATAGTGCTGTGACAAAAGAGCCCGCTGGGCAAATGTGACATACAAGTAATGTTTTTTTGTATCCAATTCCCAGCACAATAGACATTAGAGGAACCTCCTCAGGTTGACTTGTGGATTCTAGCTATCAATGAGCCTCAGAATATGAGAACTGATGTTCAAATCTCCGATAAGACCATCTAACTTCTTTATCTTGAAACTAGGGAGCAAACATTACCCTGACCCAATCAATGGAAACAAAGTGGCAAGTGTTTGCTTGAACAATTTAAGCAAATTGGTGCTCCTCTTAGGTGTGTATTTTCACACATTTTCTGGTCAGGCAGCAAGGACACCTATCCCAATCCAGCAGGGTCCTTTCCAATATAGATTGGAATAGACAGAACCAGGCTGGAAGTGGTAGAGAGTCAAACACCTGGAGTACACACAGCAGAAGTGGATTGGGGTCAGAAGACGTTGAAAAGGGGTAAGTTCTTTCAAAATAAATGTTCATCATATCTTTCTGGGATTCAGAGGAATTGGAACACTCTTCCAGGCTCCAAAATGAAATCCTAGGCCTTCCCATTTTGACCTCGAGAACTTCCCAAACTGCAGAGTCTTTGTGCTGCATGACCCCACACAAAACAATGAGTGGGCCTATTGCACCAATGTTAATTAATCCCAGAAGTTCAAACATTCCAGCACTCTTACCCCATCCAGCAGGTGAGTTCTCCATTTACACCAAGAACCATCCAACGAGAAATGGTGCCCAGTCAAAACCAATACCTGCACAGCACCTAAGGACGGGAAGTGTACTGATATCTTCCAGAATTGATTCCAGAGATGAAGGGGTTACCCAATGAGGAGAGGTTGCGTCACCTGGGACTGTACTCACTAGAATTGAGAAGAATGAGGGGGGATCTTACAGAAACATATAAAATTATGAAAGGGATAGATAAGATAGAGGCAGGCAAGTTGTTTCCACTGGTGGGTGAGACTAGGACTAGGGGACATGCCTCAAGATTAGGAAGGCATAGATTTAGGACAGAGGTGAGGAGGAACTGCTTTTCCCAGAGAGTAGTGAATCTATGGAATTCTCTGCCCAAGGAAGCAGTAGAGGCAGCTTCATTAAATATATTCGGGACACAGTTGTATGGGTTTTTGTATGATTTGGAGATGCCGGTGTTGGACTGGGGTGTACAAAATTAAAAATCAATCAACACCAGGTTATAGTCAAGATTAAAGTGGTGCTGGAACGCCATCATCCGAGGAACAGGAAAATCAATGTTTCGGGCAAAAGCCCTTCATCAGGAACGTCTCCCGAAATGTTGAATTTTCCTGCTCCTTGAATGCTACGTGACCTGCTGTGCTTTTCCAGCACCACTCTAATCTTGACTCTAATCTCCAGCATTTGCAGTACCCACTTCCGCCTAATACCAGGTTATAGTCCAACAGGTTTATTTGGAAGCACTACCTTTCAGAGCATTGGAGTTGTTTGATGTTTAATGTTTGTATGGCAGGGGTATTAAGGGTTATGGGGATAATGAAGATAGGGAGGAGCCGAGACAATGGAGAGATCAGCTATGATCTTAATGAATGGTGGAACAGGTTTGATGGGCCAAATGGTCTACTCCTGCTTCTATTACTATGAAACTATGAAAAAAACGTGGTTATCCAAAATCTCCAGAGGCTGCTGAAAGTTTCATAAAGGCCATGAAAGTTAGGCTAATGTGTTCCATGTACCAGCCACCCATTCTTCAAGCTGTCAGATGTGTCTTGAGAAATGAGTGTGCCATGTGTTCCCGCCACATACAATAGGACAGAGTAAGCAGTCAGGAACTGAATATCGATTCACTTTCTCCCTCATGTTTTGTGCATTTGTTTGTTTTTGTCAGAAATGGGCTTTCGCTTTGTTAGAGAAAGAGTTGACCTTGGGGGGGGAGCTATTTGAAATTTCTAAAGGTGCTAATGATGTTAGATCAAGGAAAATTATTTGCTTTTGGCTGGGAGCTCCAAGGAAATGAACACAAATGAAGCATGAGCAATGAGCAGGAATCTTCTAGCCCGTGAGGTTAGATCCCTCTCTGATATCAATACAGTTACATCCTGCTTCAGACTATGGTAATAAATGTAACAAGAAGGGATATCTGTAAAATGTGTTATGGGATGATACAATGAAGCTCCATGCTGGGTTTTTGTTTATTTTGTTAAACTGGAACAAAATGGCAGCCATTCAGAAAAGCAACAGGAACATTTCTGAATATGGACTTGGTAACTTTGGCACTTTCATATTGCTAACAGAACACTAAACAGCCTTCCTTATGGGAATAGGTATATCGCAGTGACTACCCTCCAATATCTTCTCTCACACTGTCTTTGGGACACTGTAAAGCATGTAAAAACAAAAGGGCAAATAAAGTAGATAGGGAGACACTGTTTCTGCTGGTAAAAAGAGCATGGGCATAGATTTAAAGTGATGTGCAAATGATAGAATAGAATAGCTTCCCTACAGTGTGGAAACTGACCCTTCAGCCCAATAAGTCCACATTGACCCTCCAAAGAGTAACCCACCCGGATCCATTCCCCCACCCCGATCCATTCCCCCACCCCACATTTACCTCTGACTAATGCACCTAGCCTACACACCCCTGAGCACTATGAGCAATTTAGCACAGCCATTTCACCTAATCTGGACATCATTGTGACTGTGGGAGGAAACCGGAGGACCCAGAGGAAATCCACGCAGACCCAGGGAGAACGTGCAAGCTCTGCACAGACAGCTGACAGAGAGTGGAATCAAACCCAGGTCCTTGGTGCTATGAGGCAGCAATGCTAACCACTGAGCCACCATGTCACTCCAAATGATGGGAGAAAGAATATGTTTACACAGTGAGTAGTCAGTGTGCGCGATGCACCTGCCTGGAAATGTGGTGGAGGCAGGTATATTTGAGGGGCATTGGATGACTATTTAGTTTCAACATGATGTGCAGAGAGATGGAGAAAAAGGCAGGAGATTGGCACGAGGTAATAGTAGAGATAATGGGTCAAATGGCCTCCTTCTGCATTGTAACCGTTCTGTAGTTTTCATGCTTAAAGTAGTTGGCTATTACCATGCCAATGCATGTGGTTATTCAGGCAAAACAAGGTCAATGCATAAGAACACAGGAAGTTTTACTCTGCATTTGGGCAAACTGATTGGCCTGGGAGGCTTCACTTAATCCAAAGTGTTCCATTCCCTGGCATTAATACCATGAGCAGATTCTTCTCCACTGTTATTTAGACTTTGGAATGGACCTCCCAAATCTTAATTCTGATCTGTCTCTCTCTACACCTTCTCTGCGGCTGTAACCCTGTTTTCTGCACTTTGGATGGTACAGTCTGCCCATATAGAATGCAAAACACCACTTTTCACTGTATCTCAGTACATGTGACAACTATCAATCACTGAGTGACAACATTACTGAGGTCCAATTTACAATTCCCCAGGTTTAATGTTTTGATGGATTAATAATGTAGAGATTTTTTGAAGCTTATGAGACTGAATCATAGCAATTGTAACTAGGTCATCACCAAATAACAAGCTGTTTTCAACTTGTCTTATGCAGGGTTATAGATTTTCCATGCATAGATGAACAATGGTGAGCCCAAGAAAGCTCCTCCTTTTATAATTAAACATTGAACATCACACTGAAGCCATCCTGTAATGATATATGAAAGTAATTTAGATTAGATTAGATTAGATTACTTAGATTAGATTACTTACAGTGTGGAAACAGGCCCTTCGGCCCAACAAGTCCACACCGCCCCGCCGAAGCGCAACCCACCCATATCCCTACCCCTACATTTACCCCTAACCTAACACTACGGGCAATTTAGCATGGCCAATTCACCTGACCTGCACATCTTTTGGATTGTGGGAGGAAACCGGAGCACCCGGAGGAAACCCACGCAGACACGGGGAGAACGTGCAAACTCCACACACTCAGTTGCCTGAGGTCGGAATTGAACCCGGGTCTCTGGCGCTGTGAGGCAGCAGTGCTAACCACTGTGCCACCGTGCCGCCCAAATGGTGACATCACTGACTCCACTACCGACTCTCAGAAGCAGCAGTGTGTAGTATCCATGTGATGTACTGCAGCAATTCACCAAGGCTCATTATACAGCACGTTCCAAACCCAAAACCAGTTCCATCTATAAGGACGAGGGCTGCAGATACACAGGAACACCACTGCCTGCAAGTTTCCCTCCAAGCCACTCACCATCCTGACCTGGAAATACTGTATCTCGCTGTTCCTCCAGTGTCACTGGAAAATCCTGGAATTCCTTCCCATTGAGAGTGTCCCCACGCAGGCAGTTCAAGAAGGCAGCTCACCACCACCTCCTCAAGGGCAACAGAGGTTAGACAATAAATGGTGGCCCAGCCAGAAACAAACAAATCCTCTGAAATAAAAAGTTTAATCAGGATTTCACTCTGATGTTGTTAAATGAGGTTGCGAGAAGTCATCAGACTGAAATGAGCAAGGGAAGAGAGAGGTCTTAGATACTGCATTGGGTGTGATATTAAGTAGCCTGTTATGTACAGGTATACGTAAGAATGTTATCAACAACCTCTCCATCTCTGTCACTCACTTTCCTCATTTCAGCCACTTCTTCAAGCTTTTGATCATCTGTCCTAATATTGTTTTACATAATAGCTACTACGCCTTTGTTTTCTTGTGGACCTGTGAAGCACTCACAACATTTTATTAGGTTAAAGGGTGATATAGAAATGCAAGTTTGCGTTGCTATTGTTGTTCAGTCAGTGACTATAGTAATATCAGCAAAATAAAAGATACCAAATAAATAAATGATGTTTGCTGCACCGGAGGAGAGTTGGGTAACTATTTAAATACTGAATCTATATGGAATGTAAACATGCAGTTCTTGGGCAGAAATGGAGCATGTGCTATACGTACGTTAGCTGACAGTATCTGCATTATTCTTGCTTAAAAATAAACACGACAGGTTACCTTTAGAAAGCAGCCAGCATCCTTAAGTGATGTTTGGTATCAGTGCAATGAATTGTACAAATGGCTTTTGTCGTGGCAACATTACTGTATAATTTGTTATTCCTGAACAACTGTAATATGGTTGCAATCTCATTGCTGTCTCCAGCGCAGTAAGCAACTTATCCTGATTGCTTGCAATAGCAGCACTAACAGCCTCCTATCTCCCAGCTACTAACTGACACAAAAGTGAAATGTGGATGTTGTTAATGCTGATGTTTCGAGTCATGTACTATAAGATTGTGTTCCTCACTGCGATGGAAAGTAAAATGGAATTCAGCAGGTCTAATTTGCAGCATAATAAGCAGCAAAACCATTGTGAAACAACGTGCTTACAGGCTGGAACGGGACATCAGTTATATAGATTGATTACTTATTATAACATAGCCTGCATTGCCTTAACCAGCAGGTCTGTGACTGGGTGTCTGACTAACTGGGACTTCAGCCATCTTAGAATCCCTACAGTGTGGAAACAGGCTATTCAGCACATTGAGTCCACACCGACTCTCTATTGAGCATCTCACCAGACTCATCCCCACACCTTATCCCTGTAACCCTGTAGTTCCCATGGCCAATCCATTTAGCCTTCACGTCTCTGGAAACTATGGGCAATTTAGCATGGCCAATCCACCTAACCTGCACATCTTTGGACTGTGGGAGGAAACCAGAGCACCTGGAGGAAACTCACACAGACACAGGGAGAATGTGCAACTCCATACAGACAGTCGCTCAAGGCTGGAATCAAACCCAGGACTCTGGTGCTGTGAGGCAGCAGTGTGAACCACTGAGCCACCATGCCACCCCCTTGATGCATTTGGACTTAATCTCTGGGGACTCTCATTGTTCGAAAGATTTATTACTTGTTTAAGACAACATTCAAGTCGCTTTTTTTATTCATCCATGGGGTGAGGGAGTTACTGGCTAGGCCAGCATTTATTTCCTGTCCCTAATTACCTAGAGGACAATTAAGAGTTAACCACATTGCTGTGAGTCTGGATTTACCTGTTGGTCAGTTCATGGCTGTTTCCTTCCCTAAAGAGGAGAAAGTGAGGACTGCAGATGCTGGAGATCAGAGCTGAAAATGTGTTGCTGGACAAGCGCAGCAGGTCAGGCAGCATCCAAGGAGCAGGAGAATCGACATTTCGGGCATGAAGAAGGGCTCATGCCCGAAACGTCGATTCTCCTGCTCCTTGGATGCTGCCTGACCTGCTGCACTTTTCCAGCAACACATTTTCAGCTCCTTCCCTAAAGAACATTAGTCAACCAGTTGGGTTTTTCCAACAATCAGCAATAGATTCACAGTTATCATTAGATTTTTAATTCCAGATTTGTTTTAAAACTAAATTCAAATTCCACCTTCTGCCTTGGCGGGCTTTGTACCCTTGACTCCTGGGTTTACCTGGAACATTGCCTGGGTCTCGAGATTAACATTCCATCAATAATCCCACGAGTTACCACAAGTTAAATTGACAGGCAACCTTTGGCTGGAGGGTAGAATATATCTTCCTGGTGAGATCACACCCAGAATACTGCGTCCAGTTTTGGGCCCTATAGTAATATCATTTTAAGAGAGAACATGTGAGTAGAAAGTGGAACATATGATTAGCAGCCATTACACTGTATAGTCTGCAACATGTGGAGAGAGGCAATTGTAGCTGTACTTTCTAGTTACAGTAGTTTCCAAGGTACTCTGCAATACATCTTCAAATAAACATTTAGTTTACCAGTCCTGGTGTAAGATTGCTAAGTTTGTGTTAAGGTAACACAGAACTACAACATCATTGCATTGGAGGCAAATTACAATGAGATCACTTGACTGGTTCCTTGGATGAAAAGGTTGGGTCTATACTTACTGGAGTTTAGATGGATGAGAGGTAATCTTATTGAAATATACAAAATCTTCAATGGTTTGTCAGGGTTGATGCTGAGAGCATATTTCTCCACATGAGGTCACCACAGCCTGGTAAGGCAAACGCTCTGCCCAGGACCATAAGAAACTACAGAAAACTGTGAACTCAGCCCAGACAATCACACAAGCCAACATTCCAACCATTTACTCCATCTACACTTCCCACTGCCTCAGGAAGGCAATCAACATTATCAAAGACCCCTCCCACCCCGGTTATAATCTCTTCCAAACTCTTCCATTGGGCAGAAGATACAAAAGCTTAAACACATGAACCAACAAATTCAAGAACAGCTTCTTCCCGCTGTTCTCAGATTTCTGAATGGACCTTTCAATTTTTAAATTTAATGTTGATCTTGCTTTCTGTGCATCTTCTCTGCAGCCATAACATTGTATTCTTTGCAGTGTTCTATTACCTTAATGCACTTTGTATGGTATGATCTGCCTATAACGCATGCAAAACAAAACTTTTCACTGTACCTAGGTGCATGTGACAATAATAAATCAAATCAAATCAAAAACCTCAAACTTGGGGATATTATTTCAGGATAAGGAGATGGACACTGAGCATTCAAGACAGCAGTGAGAAGGGATTTGTTTTCAGTGTCACAAATCCTGGGAAAGTTCTGCCCAAAGATTTTTGGAGATTGGGGCATGGAATGTGAACAGTACAGCAATAAAGAAGAGATGTTCAAAAAGCTGGCAGCAATTCAAGTAGAGATGTCACCAGGCCCAGTCAGGATGAATCCTTGATTGCCGAGAGAGGTAAGGAAGCAAATTGCGGAGTCATTGGTAGAAATTTTCCAGGACTCTCTGAACAAAGGATTGGTCCCGGTGGATTAGAGGATTGCAAATGTGATGCCATTGTTTAAGTAAAGGGGTAAAGGTAACTCAGCAAACTAGAGACCTATCAGCTTGACATCAATAGTGAGAAAACTAGAAGGGGGAGGCGATGGCCTCGTGATATTATTGTTGGAGTGTTAATCCAGAGACCCAGATGTGGTTCTAGGGAGCCCGATTTCAGTCCTGCATGGTAACTGGAGGAATTCAAATTCAATCATAAAAAAAAACTGGAATTAAGAATCTAATGATGACAATTGTTGATTGTCGGGAACAAAAGACCCATCTGGTTCATTAATGTCCTTTAGGGAAGGAAACTGCCATCCTTACCTGGTCTGGCCTAGATGTGACTCCAGACCCACAACAAAATGGATACTGCCTATCCTCATCCTGTGAATTAATAAAGAGAGAAAAAACTGATGGAGACCATAATACAGGATAAGGTAAATGTGCACTTAGAAGAAAATACATTAATACTAGACAGTCAACATAGCATTGTTAAGAGCAGGTCATGTCTGACAAATTTTACTGAGTTCTTTGACAAGGTGACACAGGCAGTGGATGAGGGCAGTGCTGTGGATGTTGTATATTTTGACTTTCACAAAGCATTTGATAGTGTGACATGGCAGGTTGCTTAGCAAGGTAGAAATTTTAGGGATTGATGGGCCCTTCGCAGCATGGATGAGAATCTAAAGGTGTGGTGCTGGAAAAGCGCAACAGGTCAAGCCGCATCTGAAGAGCAGGAGAGTCAATGATGAAGGGCTTACGCCCGAAATATCGATGCTCCTGCTTCTCGGATGCTGCCTGATCTGCTGTGCTTTTCCAGCACCACACTTGTCAATTCTGACTCTCCAGCACCTGCAGTCCTCACTTTCTCCAAGCATGGACTGGAAGTTGGCTAAAAGATAGGAGACAGCGGGTAGGTGTAGATGGGCATTTTACAGATTGGAGACGAGTTGAAAGTGGTGCTTCCCCCCAAGAGATTGGCATTGGGACTGTTGGTTTTTTTCTGATTTATAGAAATAATTTCTAGACGGGATTTGACCGAATAGTCTGCATATTTGTAGATGATACTAAGTAAGGGAGAATAGTGAATTGTCAGGATGATGCTGAGTGACTTCAGAGGGACTTTGACAAGTTGGTCAAATGGGCAGACACCTGGCAGATAAATTTCAATGCAGAGGGAATGCATTTTATTAGAAGAAACATAGAGAGACAATACAGGCTTAACGCTACAGCTTTGAGACGGGTACTGGAGCATAAGGACCTCAGGGTTCATGCGCATAATTCTCTGAAGGTGGCCAGGCAAATTGAAACAGCTGAAACAGCAGGTTTATATGATCCTTGGGTTTATAAATAGAGGCATACAATGTTAAAACAAGGAAGTGATGCTACACCTGCACAAATGATTGATCAGACCACATTTGAAGGATTGTGTTCAGTTCTGGTCACCTTATTTAAGGAAGAATGTTGTCTAGATAGAGTTCAAAGGAGATTTAGATTAGATTACTTACAGTGTGGAAACAGGCACTTCAGCCCAACAAGTCCACACCAACCCTCCGAAGCACAACCCACCCCCCTTACATTTACCCCTGCCCCTAACACTGCAGGCAATTTAGCATGGCCAATTCACCTGACCTGCACATTTTAGGAGTGTGGGAGGAAACCGGAGCACCCAGAGGAAACCACACAGACACGGGGAGAATGTACAAACTCCACACAGTCAGTTGCCTGAGGTGGGAATTGAACCCAGGTCTCTGGTGCTGTGAGGCAGCAGTGCTAACCACTGTGCCACCGTGCCGCCCACTCTTTTTTGGTTTTTTTTTGCTAGAATGATACCAGGAATGAGGAATTTTAGATAAAAGGAAAGATTTCAGAAATTGGGCTAATTCACTCTGGGGCAGAGAAGATTAAGAGGTGACCCTTATTCAAGTGTTCAAAATTACGAACAGTTTTGACAGGGTGAAGAAAGATGTTCTGTTCCCATGAGTTGATATGTCAGTAATGAGGGGTCATCATTTCAAGATTGTCAGCAAGAGAGCTGGGAGTGAGGTGAGGAGAAATATCTTTATTCAGAGAGTTGTTAGAATTTGGAATGCGCTGCCTGGGAAAGTGGGAGGCATTCTACAGGAGGGTTTCAAAGGAGAGTTGGAGATATATTTGAAAGTGATGAATTTTGAAGGCTATAGAGATAGGGCTGGAGAGTAGGACTAGCTGGGTAGCTCTTTCAGGAGCCTGGACAGATACAATGGATCAAATGGCCTCCTTCTGTACTGTAAAATTTGATGATACTATTTGGAAAAATAGTGATGCTATTATGACAGTCAGGATACATTCTGAGAGAAACTAAATTGACTCCATCCTCTACACACACCTCGCAAATGTCTTCTGGTGTCTGAGCACCTTGGCTTAAAAATTCATGACCCTGTATCCAAATCCCACCTTGGCCTCAACCTTATTATCTTGGTAATCTCTTCCAAAATTTACAACCCTGAGACCTCAGATTTCCTCCAGCTCTGACTTTTCCTCCATCACCATTTTCCACACCCCCATCACTGCCGTCTGTGTTCCTAGGTGTCATCAGATCTTGCACTCTTCCCAATACATCTGTTTCTCAATTTCATTCTCCCTCAGGCCTCTCCATCAAACCCACTTATTAACTAAGCAATTGGTCTTCATGCCTCCTTTTTGGTCTGGTTTGGTCTTTTTGATCTCAAAACTCCGTGACTCTGGACTTGGCTCCACTCTCTGCACCTGGATCCTCAGCTTTCTGACTAACAAGCCACAATCAGTGAAGACAGGTAACTGTACCTCCTCCACAATAACACTCAACACTGGAGGCCTGCAAGGATTTGTCCTCAGCCCCTATGTACTTCCTATACACCCATGACTGTGTTGCCAAATTCCAAATGAATTCAATCTCCATGTTTGCTGATGACGCCATAGTTGGACAGATATGTAACAGCGACGAGCCAACATCCCGAAGGGAGCTAGAGGGCTTGATGTTGTGGTGCAATGAGAACAATCTCTTTCTCAACATCAGCAAAGCTAAAGAACTGATCATTGACTTCAGAACAAAACGAGGACAACACCCCCCACCTGCAACAACGGAGCTGAGGTTGAGAGCATGGAGAGCATCGAGGTCCTCAGAGTGATGATGTCCGATAATCTGTCTTAGACATCCCATGTAGATACGACGGTCAAGAAGGCACAACAACGCCTCTTCGTCCTCAGGTGGCTCAGGAAATTCTGCATGTCCATAAGAACCTTCACCAACTTCTACAGATGCACCATCAAAAGCATACTGTTCGAGTACAGAACAGCCTGCTCTGCTCTGCTCTGCCAATAAACTACAGGAGGTTGTGTGCACAGTCCAGACCATCATGGAAGCCAACCTTCCATTCACTGACTCCACTTAGACGGCTCTCTGCCATGGAAAGACTGCCAGCAGCATCAAAGGCCCCTCCCACCTCAGTAATGCTCTCCTATAACTCCTTCCAGCAGGGAGAAGATACAGAGGTTTGAATACAGGCACCAGCAGTTATTAAACTTCCTAGCTGTTATTAAACTGATGAATGGCCTCTCTAGCCTCAAATAATGCCGACCTTGCTAACATCAGTCTGGCCTAGTGCACACCCTGTACAATGTGACCCCCTGTATGCTGCTGTCTAAGTATTTCTGATCTGTACATCCTTGCGTACTATGATCTACCTGTACTGTTTGTATACAAAGCTTTTCACCGTACTTTGGTACATGTGAAAATAAATAAAT
The DNA here is from genome assembly GCF_004010195.1 of Chiloscyllium plagiosum. NCBI lineage: Eukaryota > Metazoa > Chordata > Chondrichthyes > Orectolobiformes > Hemiscylliidae > Chiloscyllium > Chiloscyllium plagiosum. Next base: position 9,543,823 of record NC_057743.1, on the reverse strand, counting down.
GTACAGCACCCACAGTTCCTTCTGTTTTATTTTGTGAATTTAATATTCACATTGACCTCCAATGGGTGACAGTAGTCTCAAACTCAACATCTACAAGTTTTCCCTCTAATTTATACATTTTTTTAATATAAGGATGGGAGATTATACAGAAAACATTTTGTTAAATCTCAACAATTAACCAGACAATGAGCAAAGCAACAAAACCTTCTCTGAATGAAATTGTAATTTCCAAGAGGCTTTTTATACATGGGTTTCTTCATTATCGAATATTTCAGACTCACATTCCAATCATTTAATCTACACAGGCCTGCAGCATCTCACTAATTACACCATTTTAAAATAAGTCAGCCCAACTAGTCTTCCCTGAGCATTTCCCAAGGTTCACTAATTAAGCAAAGCCTTTTGAGAAATGAACGAAGCAGAGAGGAAAGGTCAATGTGACAGACGATTGAAAGACAGGGCCAATGGTGTCACTTGCTCTTAAATATGCTTTCCCATTCTGATTCTAATTATCGTGTTTGATGGATAAACATCAGGGATTCGTTTTAATTCACAATATATTTCAAAGTCATAAGCGTGTTCTTTCTCCAAAGATTTACAATGTTGTGCAGAGGACAGCTTCTGCACATGATGGATAACCGTATAGATCCAGAGAAGTAATGAGGACTCGCTCCATAAGGTTTCACTCACTGTCTTCTTGGTGCGGTGGGGATTGAAGACGAGAGCATCTTGAAGAGGAGAAAGATCATTTGACTAATTCATCAATTCCATTCAATTGAACGCAGCCAGTTTTATCACTGCAGTCAAACAGCCCAAGTCCCTGAGATATGAATCATTGAAGGAAAGAAGGCATGCTGACATGTCTTTTTGTAAAACCCCAAGGTACTGGCCTGAATAGCCCATTTAAAGACTGTTCTTCTGTTGTGAATACAATTTATACCCATTGTGCTTCATGTAATGGTTACAACTTTGTCACTACTGTGGATAGGTTCGACAGTTCAGTGGCATTGGGAATAGGGGGATCAAATCAATAGCCTTGTCCCAATCACATCAAACACCATTCCTGATCTTTATCTCCTCTGACCTATCTCTGTACACTTCACAGTTCTATAGTGTACAGGGAGGTTACATGTACCAATTCTCAGTGCCTCCAGAGTGCCACACCATTATTGCAGTAAAGGTAACATTTAATGTTCTTGTGAGACATACCCTAAAACATAGTGCAAATGCTTCTTGTCTAATGTCATGATTCTAGGACTAGGGCACACTGGATATTTTGTATTCCCTAATTTTATCCCCATTTTTCTCTTGAAGTTTGGTTCATTCAGGATACATAATAAAAATGTGCAGGTTAGGTGAATTGGCCATGCTAAATTGCCCATAGTGTTAGGTGAAGGGGAATGGGTCTGGGTGGGTTGCGCTTTGGCAGGTCGGTGTGGACTTGTTGGGCCGAAGGGCCTGTTTCCACACGGTAAGTAATCTAATCTAATCTAATAACCATCTGGAAGATGCACTGTAATAACTCACCACCATTCCTTAGACAGCCCTTTCCAAACTCATGGCCATCTACAAGGACAAGGGCAGCAGATACACGGGAACACCATCATATTCAAGTTCCCCTCCAAGTCACTCACCATCCTGACTTGGAAATAAATCATCGTTCCTTCAGTGTCGCTGGGTCAAAATCCTGGAATTCCCTCCCTAAGGGCATTGTGGCTCTATCTATCTGCAGTGCTTCAAGAAGGCAGCTCACCACCACTTTCTCCAAGGGATGTGCAATAAACGCTAGCCTTCACATAAACATGCCTTATTTTAAAATAACAAAATAGGAGAGAGAGGAGGCGATGTGGCCAATTGAATTTGCTCTACCGTTAGATAGGATCATGGTTAATTGTCAACTGCACCTTTTTAAGCTTAATCTCATAGCCCTTCATTACCTTAGTGTCCAAAAATCCACCATTCCACAGTCCTCAGCATTTGGTCAAGCACATACATTGGTCTGTCACCATGATTTGTGCTTTTTTGATCACAAAATACCATTTATACTGGATGGCACAGTGGCTCAGTGGTTAGCACTGCTGTCTCACAGCATCAGGGACTCAAGTTCAATTCCACCCTCAGGCAAATGTCTGAGTGAATTTTGTACGTTCTCCCTGTGTCTGCGAGGGTTTCTTCCCACAGTCCAAAGATGTGCAGGTTCGGGTGGATTGGCCGTGCTACATTGCCCATAATGTTCAGGGATATACAGGCGAGGTGGGTTAGCCATGGAAAATGCAGAGTTACGGGGAGAGGGTGGATCTGTGTGGGATGGTCTTTGGAAGGTTGGTGCTGGGCTGAATGGCCTCTATGTGCACTGTAGGGATTCTATGATGTATCCCGTTACCTCATCTAACACCAATGTTAATGCACTACATTCTAATGATGATGTTAACAACAACAATTTGACTTTATATAGTACCCTTACTATAATAACGAACTCCAGGTACTTCACAGATTTGTTGTAAAGCAAAATTGCCACAAAAGACAGTCTTTGGAGGGTTGGCCAAAAGCTTGGCCATAGTTGTAGATTTTAAGGAGTCTCTTAAAAAGAGGAGAAAGTAGAAGATAGACACAGTGGTTTTGAGGAAAGATTCCAGAGTTTAGGGGAACTGAAGATGCAGCTGCCGATAGGGATTCAAGAAATCAATTGCTTCTGGAGTCCAACAGCGAAATAATACTGCTCTACTATAGAACAGAGAACTATGGATGCAGGAAATCTGAAATAAAAGCTGAAATTGCTGCAGAAACTCACCAGGTCTCCAATGAGAGTGTCTTTGGAGAGAAAGGAGAATGAATGTTTCAAGTCCAGTACCTGTTTTCACAAGTTGGAAATGCCGGTGTTGGATTGGGGTGTACAAAGTTAAAAATCACACAACACCAGGTTATAGTCCAACAGGTTTAATTGGAAGCACACTAGCTTTCGGAGCGACGCTCCTTCATCAGGTGGTAGTAGAGGGCTCAAACCTAACACACAGAATTTATAGAAAAGATTTACAGTGTGATGTAACTGAAATTATACATTGAAAAATTGATTGTCTGTTAAGCCTTTCATCCGTTAGAACACAGTGATAGTTTCACTTCTTTCATGTGTAAATCACAAAACTTTTTTTAAAAAGTTGCATTCTCAGGTTAGCTGTTAACAATGGTGATAGCTAGACAATATGTTGAAGGTGTTGGCCCTCTGTGTTCTCTGTCTATGCCATGATGTTTAGATTGATTCTAATCTAAAAAGTGAGATAACAGAGTTTTACATGAATTCATGCAGTTTTTGAGCAAAGTACAATGTAACACTACAAGTACAAATTCACCCCACAAAATATATATATGCATGTGGGTCATTGTCTGTCTGTGTGTGTGTGTCTGTCTGGGTTGGGGTTGTGAGTGTGAGAAAGTGTATGTGTGTGTAGTGAGTGCAGACTGTCTTAAGTCTGTGAGGGGGTGCATGTGTGA
>NC_057743.1:9501605-9537811 GCF_004010195.1 Chiloscyllium plagiosum | reverse complement strand
GTGAATTTGTACTTGCAGAGTTACATTGTACTTTGCTCAAAAACTGCATGCATTCATGTAGAACTCTGAGCTCAAAAACTGCATGAATTTATGTAAAACTCTGTTATCTCACTTTTTAGATTAGAATCAATCTAAACATCATGGCATAGACAGAGAACACAGGGGGGCAACACCTTCAACATATTGTCTAGCTATCACCATTGTTAACAGCTAACCCGAGAATGCAACTTTTTAAAAAAAGGTGATTTACACATGAAAGAAGTAAAACTATCATGGTATTCAAACAGATGAAAGACTTAACAGACAATCAGTTTTTCAATGTATAATTTCAGTTACATCACACTGTAAATTTTTGCTATAAATTCTGTGTGTTAGGATTGAGCCCTCCACTACCACCTGATGAAGGAGCGGCACACTGAAAGCTAGTGTGCTTCCAAGTAAACCTGTTGGACTATAACCTGGAGTTGTGTGATTTTTAACTCTGTGTTCACAATACTCTCTTGGCTTGATCAGTAGATTGCTTCTTCTGAAGTTATCAGTTCTTATTCACATTTGACAACCACTGCTATTTTGTTTTTGATTCATTCTGATCTCCTTTCTGTCAAGTACACAAAGCATAAAAAATGAAAACCGTCTTCAGTAATGATACAAATGTGAACTGTCCTTATCTTCCAGACTTGATCAAGATCAATAGGTTTGTTTTTATTAAATACATGTGTTTGGAAACATTCTGCTAATTCACAGGCAACCTGCCAGTTCTATCAATTCTATCTGCAGGTACTGACACCTTACTTACCATCTGTGACAAATGCTTTCATATGTACAGGACTCATACTATCTCACTCACAACAAGTGCAACTCACCTGTACCACATCTCTCAGGAATGTCCCAGAGCACTTTACACAACAGTGGTTAACTACAAACATGTCATTAATGTTCCTGCTGTTTAATCACACTCACTGCCCTCCCTCTGCATTTATTGCAACGTTGAGAAATTGGCTTCAAACATGTAAATCAGACTTATTTGTGGTTCAAACATTAGAACTCCATGACCGATCTCTGCTCATTCTATTTGTAATGCTCCCCATCACAGTCTCATAAACCTGCTTCTGACCCTTTGGACAATTTCTTGTTGGGCTTTAGGTTTCTCTGATTTGGCTCTCCTTTTGGTATTGTCACAACCTTTAATATGGAGCTTTTTAGGAATCAATGGAACTTCCATTCTTTAGCACCTGTCAAGCCACTCAAGTGACCTCACCATCTAGTTAATAAGTTTTTAAAAATGCAGTCCTTGATGTTAGGTGGGTGAGCACAGAAGACCCAAGACAGGAAACTAACAAAATAGGAACATAGAGTCATTCAACACAGAAACAGACCATTCAGTCTAACCACTCCATGCTGAACATAATCCCAAACTAAACTAGTGCCCACCTGCCTGCTCCTGGCCCATATCCCTTCAAACCTTTCCTATTTATTTATCCAAATGTCTTTAAAGATTGTAACTGTAGCCACATCCACCACTTCCTCTGGAAGTTCATTCCATACGTGAACCACTCTCTGTGTAAACAATTTGCCCCAATGTCTTTTTTTAAACCTCTCTCCTCTCACCATAAAATTGTGCCTCCTGGTCTTGAAATCCCCCTTCCGAGGGAAAAAAAATCAACTATCATTAACTCTATCTGTCCCCCTCATTATTTAATAAACTTCGAGAAGGTCGTCCCTCACCTTCCTAAGAGCAGGATTAGGCGACTTCGCCCTCCAGCCTGTTCCACTGTTCAATAAGATCATCGCTGATCTGACTGGCCCTGACTGTTACTTTCTCTCTTTAATAAGAGTGCTGTTCAATGGCGTTGGCTTATTCCCGTAACCTCTGACCTACACCATGACTTCCTACATCAATGTCACCTGCTGGGGAAAAAAAAAATCAAGCTCCTTTTTCGAGTTGTAATTAAATTGCCAACAACAAATTTCATTGGAGATTCACTTTCAATCGATGAGTTAATGGCCAAAAGTTGCTTTGTTTACCCTGACCTGATATTCAATGGCAGGGTTCAGGATAAATAAAATGATCCCAGATAGTTATCCCATCGTTTCCAATTTTTTTGGGAGGGAAGATCAAACAAGGTCCAGTCCTAACCTTGCGACCTCAAGCATTTTGGGATTCGATTAACCATATCCAGTAAACCTTTTATTCACCGGCAGCGAGGGGAACAGGAGTGTGCTGGTAGGTCAAATATTCTGGTTCATTAAGAGGTCCACATAATCAATGTAAAAACGCACACTAAGTAATAGTAACGTATTGCATGGTGTTTACACATTATTGCTATACTTTATTAGCAGCATAAATCACTCAAATAATCCTGTAAATTTGCCTTAAATAAAACTTAGCGGCAGAAAGCCTTCTCACTCGCACCTCAGCTGACTGAGATACTGCGATAGATCACAATAATAAAGTGAACTTTCAGTATTTGAGGTGCATACCTGTTTGCTGGTTTATCAAGGTGGCCGAGAATTGCCGGTTAAAACAATGTTTACTGTGAGTGCATATCGTTGTGGTTTAAGCGTCAGATCAAAAGAAGAAGAAGTCAAAAATTTTAGTAACTTTCTGGGCAATGCTTTGGAATTAACCTTCAGGTCATGCGTCCTCCATTGAGGATGTATGTGTGCACCGCTATGGTGACATTCGTTTCGAGCATGTGACCCCCATGAGAATGTGCAAACTCCACACAAGAAGTCGCTCACGATTGTAAACGAATCCAGGTCATTAGTGCTGTGGGGCAGCAGTGCTAACCACTGAGCCACTGTGCCACCCAAGAGGGAAAAAGGGCTTAGTTGTCCCTTTAAGTGGAGGTACTGGGTTGGACAAGGTCAAAAATCACATGACACTAGGTTGTAGTTGTTGGACTGTAACCTGGTGCCGTGTGATTTTTTGATCTTGTTTCATTAAACCCAGCCTGAGGTTAGACTGAATGTTTAAGACTTTGTGATGATCTCCCCATAGCTATTACATTTTCAGAAGGAGAATTCTGAATAGTGACTGGGGAGTGACAGTGCCCAAATGTGGGCTCCACTCAACAAACTGAGAACCACGTTCAACTATCACTCCCAACCAGAAAGACACCTGTTACCACGATAATGCTTTTTATTTTACCTGTAATGCTTTAAAAAAACACATGAATATAACTGCAGTTTAGTGCACAACTGCACTGTCTGGGAGTGAATCTGCTTATTTTTATTATTGCTTTCAATTGAGTTAAAGATGCAGAGAACTCTTTTATGAAGATATTATTTGAACAGTCTGGCCTCTGAATTAATTTATCTTCTCCCAGCCTGTGTCAGAATATGACAGACTCCTCTCAAGATTAGGTGGTACAATGGCTCAGTGGTTATCACTGCTGCCTCACAGTCCCAGGAACCCAGGTTCGATTCCAGCCTTGTGCGACTGTCTGTGTAGTTTGCATGGAAACCACATGTTTGTGTGAGGTTTCCTTCCACAGTCCAAAGATATGCAGGTTAGGTGGATTGGCCATGCAAAATTGTCCCTAGTTTCCAGGGATGTGAGGTGCATCAAGTTAGGGGCAAAGGTAGAGTAATAGGGTAACAGAATAGGTCTGGGTGGGCTATTCTTTGGTGGGTTGGTGTGGACTTGTTGGGCCTTAATGGCCAGTCCCCATGCTGTAGGGATTCTATTCTATTCTAAGATCCAGCATCGTCTCCAGTGTGAGCACAGCCTGAGGAAAAGGGTGTTCATGGACAACAACATCAGATCCGACACCATGCTCATGGTATACAGAGCTGTGGTGGTACCCACCCTCCTATATGGCTCTGAGACCTGGACTGTCTACAGCAGATACCTCAAGGTCCAGGAGCAGTCCCACCAATGCTGCCTGCTCAAAGTGCTGTGAATCACTGGGAAGGCAGGCGCACCGACACCAGTGTCCCCGACCAGGCCAACATCCCCAGCATCGAGGCACTGACCCCTCCTCGATTAGCTGTGATGGGCTGGGCACGTCATCTGCGTGACCTACACAAGACTCCCCGAACAGAAACTCTACTCCCAGCTCCGAAACAGCAGGTGAGCTCCAGGTGGGACAGAGGAAGTGCCTCATGGACACCCTCAAGGCCTCACTGGGGAAGTGCAGCATTCCTACAGACACCCGGGAATCACTGGGCCAAGACCATCCAAAGTGGAGGAGAAGCATCAGGGAAGACATTGAGCCCCCTTGGACTTGCCATTGGGGGATAAAAATGGAAGCAAAAACAGAGCGGTACCACACCAACACCCCACCCACACCTTCCCGCAACCACCTTTCACCCTGTGTCAAACAGAGCCTGCAGTAGATGCATCAGATTCACTCTGAGAGTGGGAGAGAGTTATCCTCATCTACGAGGGACTGCCAATGCTGACTCAATGTGAAGGTGAGTACTTTCAAGTGACAAAATGAGACTATGCTTCTGGTTAGAGGGAAGTTATAGACCCACTGTCCCTGTAAGTAAGTGCAGCTTTACCTCTTCCAGCTGTCATTTATGTCTGTTAGGCTCCTACACTCTCACTGCTCAGCTTCCCTCCTTCCTCATTGATTACCTTCCACATGTGTTGTCGCTGTTATTTGTGAGGCCAGTGTTTATTGCCTACGAGAAAGTGGTGATGCAGTACTTTCCTGAGAAGAGATTCATTCCCCAGGCCACCCCAGAGGGCAAAATGATTCTCCTGGAGAACTGGAGTCACATACAGAGCGGACTGGGTCAAGACAGCAGATTTTATCCCCTTGTAAGAGCATTGCTAATGAGCTTTCACAACAATCCCGTCAGTTCAGGGTCACCATTGCAGATGCTAACTTATTATTCAACAGCCACTTAACATGAATTTAAATTTCTCAGCTTGTCAAGATGGCTTTCATTAATCTGGGTCTCTGTATTATCACCATCAATACAGTGTGACCCTCCTCATCACTGATTATTTTAAAACGAAAGCACATTTACATTCAGCCAAAAGAGAAGGTTCAGTGGGATCATCCAGCAACTACTTGGTCCCACTAACTCCTTGGCAAATGAGTAGACAGATGGGGTTGAGATTCTGTACAGGAGTAGGGAAGGTGCATTCCTAATGTACTCAATTTAAGTATTATATGCATGCTCCGTTTGTGATTAAGAGCAGCTAGTGTTAATTGAGAGGAAGATTAGGTCACAAAGATCCCATTGCCATTAATATTTTATCCATCGCTCCTTCAACTTTGGATTGCATCGCCCTTCGCATATAAATTAACCAACATGGGTGATTAAATGGTGCGGATTAATTGATAAAACAAGCCATGGGTGATTTGGCGATGTGAAGCAAAACTGTATCCTGCAGGGATTTTGAGGCTCAGTGGTCATGTCCCTAGCTCTTAGCCAGGAGACCTGGGTTCAAGTCCCACCTACTCCAGAACTGAGTGACAACATTTCTGAGCAGGTTGATCAGAATATTTGAGGTGGGAGAACAACTGGAGGATTTGAGTTATAGGAAGAGGCTGGGGACCTTTATCCCACAGAGTGTCAGAGGCTGAGGGGTGTCCTTACACAGGTTTACAAAATTGTGAGGGATGTGGATAGGATGAACAGTCTAGGTCTTTTTTTCCAGGCTGTGGAGTCTAAGGGCATAAGTTGAAGGTGAGAGGGGAAAGATTTAAAAGGAACCTGAGGGACAACATTTTCATGCAGAGAATTACAAGTGTGGAACGAACTGCCAGAGGAAGTGGTAGATGCAGGTACAGTTGTAACATTAAAGAGACACTTGGACAGGTTAGAGGGAAGTTATAGACCCACTGTCCCTGTAAGTAAGTGCAGCTTTACCTCTTCCAAATTTGTAAAAATTGAAAGGATTTAGAAGGATATGGGCGAAACGCAGACAAAAGGGACTAGTTTAGTTTGGAGAAACATGGGTCGGCATGGATGAGTTGGACTGAATGATCTTTTTCTGTTCTGTATGATTCTGACCCCATGCCGCTATGCTGTGGTTACTTCTAGGACCTTTGTCAGCTTAAAAACAAAACTATCCATTTGTCTCTAGAACGCTTGTGGTACAGTGGTAGTATCCCTAACTTTAAACCAGGATGCCTGGGTTCAAATCCCACCGGCTTAGAAGGGATGTAACACACCAAACAACTTCACATCTTTCTGATGCTCTTTTGTGGCATAATGGTAATGCCCCAACCTCTGGGACAGAAGATGAGACTTCAAGTCCCACCAGAGCTGCAGGTATATCACACACATCTGAGCAGATTGATTTTTAAATAATTCTTACAAGAACCAATTTCCACATGGGAGAGGCTGGTCTGTGGAAGGAGAAAGTTCACTGCACTTGTGCAGTGTACAGTATTGTGAATAAATCATTGGAGATAGGCTGGCTCTTACCTCATCCTTTTTCCGATGAAGAACAAACCAATGAGGACTGGTATAGGAGCAGGAAGGGTGGCTCTATTAGCTATGAGCAATGCCAAAGCAGATCAACAAATGCTTTGTGAAATGTCCCCTATAGTCACACTGTACAGAACAGGGAGTGACACTTCCTGTATTTACTGAATCATGTTATGTTACAGGCATAAATAACTGAAGGACACAAACCTGTTCTGCTTTTCAATCAGCCCGTGCGTGGCCTGTACCTCAAAACTATTTACCTGCCATAGCCCCATGGTCACTTGAAACCCTTCTCGAACACAAATCTACTGATGTTAGAGTCACCGAGCTGTACAGAATGGAAGCAGACCCTTCACTCCAACTTGTCCATGTTGACCAGATATCCTAAATTAATTTAGTCCCATTTGCCAGCATTTGACCCATATCCCTTTAATTCCTTCTTATTCATATACCCATCCAGATGTCTTTTAAATGTTGTAATTGTACCAGCCTCTACCACGTCCTCTAGCAGCTCATTCCATACACGTACCATGCGTGAAAACATTGCTCCTCAGGTCCATTTTAAATCTTTCCCCTCTCCCCTTAAACCAATGCCCTCTTGTTTTGGACTCCCCTACCCTTGGTTGTTCACCTGATCAATACCCTTCATGATTTTGTAAGCCTCTATAAGGTCACCCCTCAGCCTCTGATGCTCCAGGGAAAACAGACCCAGTCTATTCAGCCTCTCCCTTTGACTCAAACTCTTGAACCTCAGCACCATCCTTGTAAACCTTTTGTGAACCCTTCCAAGTTTAACAACATATTTCCTATATGTTCACTGAGAGATCCAACTTAATAAAAGCTAAGCCCATTTCCCACTGTTACGTGTGTCTCTGTAATACTATAATCTATCCCTGTTGCGGGTGAGACTGCATCTGAAGTAGTGTACAGCACTAGTCGTCGTACTGAGGGAAGGATGCTAATGCACTGAAACGGTTCAAAGATGGCTTCCTAGACTAATATCTGGAATGAGTGGATTGCCTTATGAGGAAAGGCTAGTCAGGCTAGGTCTATATATGCTCCAGGTTGGTCGGAGGTGATTTAATAGAAACATAAGATCCTGAGGGCACGTGACCTGGTGGATATCAAAAGGATGTCTCACCTTGTGGGAGAATCTAGAACGAGGGATCATATTTTTCTAAAATAAAGAGTCAATTATACAAAACCAAGGTGAGGAAACTTTTTTCCCTCTCAGGAGTTGTGAATCTTTGAAAGTCCATTCCTCAAAAGGCAGTCAATACAGAAACTTTGAATAATTTTCAGGCAGAGGTAGATAGATAGATTCTTGATTATCAATGGGATGAAAGATTTTCAGCTGGATGTTTCATACGTGGACTCGAATCTTCATTATAACCTTTCATTACATTTTCCTGAGGGATGGAGTTCCCGTCTGTTCTCAATATGCTACAAAACCCCTTTAGGGTGTTGTTGGGCTGTCCCATCCCAACACTGGGCCAAGTGTTCATCTGCCTGACCTGGTGGACAACTGATGTTTCAGATTGGAACTTGTTAGAGAAACCTCCCCACCTTGACCAAGTGGATTATCCTATTTATTGATGGAAATGTCATGTATAATTGCATTTAACCCTGTATCTCTTGTTCTGATTCTGATATGTCTCAATCTCCTGAATCCTGGAGCAGTTGTCGTAGCAACTTGGAAGCAGACCCTTCAGCCCTTCGGTCATGCTCTGCCACTGATTAAGACCATGGCTGATCGGGCTATTGTCTTTACTCCACTTTCCAGTCTGACCTCTGTGACCCTTAACTGCCTTGTCTAGCAGCAATGAAACTAACTCATCAAAAATTAGCAAAATTATCTAACACAGCCTTGAATAAATTCAATGACTTGAAATCTCCACTATTTTCTGGGGAAGAGAAGCCACCAGAATTAAAACCATTTGAGAGCAAAGTCTCCTCATGTCCATCTTAAATGGGAAACCTTTTATTCTTGTCCTCTTGTATCTCCCCCACAAGAGGAAACATCCTCCAGGTAGCCACCTAAGCAAGTTCCCTCAGGATCTTATATTTTTCTATAATATCGACTCTCATTCTTCTCAAACCCAGTGAGCAAAGGCCCAACTTGTTGAATATTCCTTCATAAAATAAGCTCATCAGCCCTGGAATGAGTTGAGTCAACCTTCTCCAAAGGTGAATCAGTGATTAACACTGCTACATCACAGTGCCAGGGCCCATGTTCGATTCCCTGCCTCAGATGATTGTCTGTATAGAGTTTGTACATTCTCCCTGTGTCTGCGTGGGTTTCCTCCGGGTGTTCCAACTTCCTCCCGCCGTCCAAAAATGTGCAGGTTAAGTGGCCTGCATTCTTCCTGATTTATTCCAGATAGGCAAAGTGAAAGGGCCTGCAGCAGTTACTGAGCCACTTCAGGGGGATTATGTAGAATTTTCATCGCCATGGGGAGCCTGAGGAACTTTCTGTAGTGGACCTTTGGGATCGTGGTGTCAGGACCCAGATGGGGGTTCTCAGCCCTGACTTGCTGAAACATAAACCACAGGAGCTGTTTTCCTGGATGTAACCTCCATGGAGCTGCACTATTCAGGTTGGCGGGCAGGATCATGGATACTTCTGGCCCATCAAAGGCCTAGTAGCTCCACAGCCCTGACAGACCCACCGGATTGAAGGACTGGGGAGGTCAGTGCAGAGATGAGCAGGAATCCTGGGTGGGTGCCTCAAAATGGTGGTGCCTTTGAAATAATTGGCTGAAAAGGGAGGAAGTGATAAGCTCTGTGGATGCGAGAAGCAAGTCCCTCTGCTCGGATGGTTGGCGGCCATGTTGGTGCTCTTTGCCTGACCACGAGCCACACCTGTCAATCAGGCAGCAACAGACCCCAACAAAATAGATACACGTTGTGGATTCAAAGCTACATTTCCCTGTGCAAACTGCAACTATTCTTTAAATTGATTAATAATCATCCCCACCTCTCTCCATCCATTGTTCCTGCTGTTTTGATTGTCTGTTTTCTATCAAAAATAATTTGCTTTCTTCACTCATGGGATGTGGGCATCACTGGCTAGGCCAACATTCATTACCCATCCCCCGTTATCCTTAGAGTGGCAGTGAGCTGCTTTTTTTGAACTGCTCCAGTCCATATGGTGTTGGTACACCAGCTGTTCAAGGGTAAGGCCCAGAATTTTGACCCAGCAACACCTATCTTTCCCAGTCAGGGTGGTGAGGGGCTTAGAAGGAAACTTGCCGGTGGCGATGTTCCTGTGTCTCCATCGCCCCTGTTCTTTAAGATGGAATTAGTCATGGGCTTGGAAAATGGTGTTGAAGGAGCCTTGTGGATAATACACTCTGCTGCTACCAAGCATTAGTGGTGGAGGGAGTGGACGTTTGCGGATGTGGTGCCAATCAAGCGAGCTGCTTTGTCCTGGACCGTGTCAAGCCTCTTGAGTGTTATTGGAGCTGGGGAGTATTCCATCACACTGCTGACTTGTGTCTTGTAAATGGTTGCTGGGCTCTGGGGAGACTGGAGGGAACTCAAATGGGTGTAAAGAGAAGTTGAGCTCCCAAATGTCTATGGTCCAAGAGAAGGGGACCCATAATGAATCACATGGTTGAGCCACAGTTTCGGAGAGAACCTGTTTTACTTTTACAGGCAAACTAGAAGATTATTAGAAGTGGGATCTTGGAATAAAAACAAAAGGGAACCTACAGAAATTTCTCTCCATGGTCACTGAGTGAAATCATCCTCCAGTTTCCATCCCTAAGAGCATATTAACAGGATATGGTTTACTTGGTTGGTTTGTACAGTTGGCGTGAGGATGATGCCACATGAAGCTAATGGAATGGGATCGATTCCATTCTGGCTGTGGTCATTCATGGTAACCCTGTATGCTCCACTCTTGTGGCATGATGACTCCCCCTGAATCTCTCCCTCTCTCTCTCTCTCTCTCTTTTTCTCTCGGAATTAGATTAGAATTTCTTTGTGGTTAAGGAAGCACAAGGGTGGCTTTAACATCATGGTTCATACAATGACTCTGTCCTAACTACCAGACCCTTTGCCCACAGTTTTAGTCTAAAAACCAAAGTGCAATGTCTGGCAATGATTTTAGAGATGCTGATATTTTGCTTGAGGAGTCTAATTTGAAATCGAGTGTGTCTCATGAGATCAGTGGAGGCTGGTGGAAAAGATGAACATTTAGTGTTCTGTAAAAATGAACCATAATAGGGCACTGTCAGATAATAAAATGGAGGTGGATAAATAACAGACTAATTAGACTAAGTCCAATTACATTGTTTGGAAACTTCAACAAAAAAGGGGCAATTAAGCCAGTTTTAATTGAACAACAGTTTTCTTCAGAAATTAATGGAAAACAAGATACACAGAGCAACAGCACCAACATATGAAGACATAATGTAACACAAAAGGGTGAACATAATGACATCAAATCCATTAGCATTTATATTACTTTGTGTAGTTTCTCAATTTCTGGTTCTGAGCTAGTTAGGATTGTGGGTTTATTAAGCAAGGATACTGGATCTTTAAACGATGCTGCATTTAGCTTCAGGCTTATCCTTTACGGAAACCCAAAACATTACTTGGAACACAGAATTAAGTGAGATATGCACTGGTTTGATGTAAAGCTGCTAAACCCCCAGGAACACACTTCACATTTCCCAACAATAAGATATTCTATTACGTTTGTATTTCACATACCTAAGACACTTCAGGTTTATTTCAAAGCACGCATTCCAGATCATTGACTCTGATAAAGTGCAGGAGAAAGTGAGGACTGCAGATGCTGGCGGTCAGAGTCAAAAAGTATGGCGCTGGAAAAGCAGAGCAGGAGAGTCAATGTTTCGAGCACAAACCCTTTGTTCCTGATAAAGAGTTTATGCTGAAAATGTCGACTCACCTGCTCCTCAGGTGCTGCCTGACCGGCTGTGCTTTTCCAGTGCCACTCTGGTCAAGAGCACTCGGCTAATTGGATAGTTTAGTGATAAAATCAGCTCCAAGGCGCCACTCGCTCTGAAAATATCGAAGTCCCAAAGTATCACATACTGGCTGGGAATTCCCAAAATTGGGAATAACCTTTCAAAACAAAAGCTCTTTTCATTTGGAAAAGAAATGAAACCAGGCACTTCACGGAGGCAGGCAGGAAGAGAGGCCGAATGCCAAGCCAACGGAGGACAGATTCAGAGGAGATGATCAAAGGCTTAGTCAAAGGGATGGGTTTTAGAGAAAGAGGTGGCAAAATGAAAAGGATCCCTTTGGGGAGGAAGTCTGGAATCTGGAGACTTGATGGATAAAGGTACAGAAGCCAAAAGTGCATACAGTGGGTGTGGTATACAAGATGGAGGGACAGATAATCTGGAGCATGGAGCTTCTGGTACTTAAGGTGGTCATGAAGGATTTAGGCCTTGAAAAGATTTTCATAGAATCCACACAGACAGGCCATTTGGCCCATTGAGTCCATGCCAACCTTCTGAAGAGCAGCCCATCCCTTACCCAAAACTCTGCTAATCCACACATCCCCGAACTCTACGGGACAATTTAACATAGTCAATCTACCTAACCAACATATTTTTGGACTGTGGGTGGAAACGCACGCAGACACATAGAACGTGCAAACTCAACACAGACAGTCGCCTAAGAATGGAATTGATCCTGGGTTCCTGGCACTGTGAGGCAGCAGTGCTAACCACTGAGCCACCGTGCCAACAAGGCAGCTTGTATTTATATAGGAGAGGGATTTTATCGTACATTAACTGAAGGACATAAACCTGTGAATATATGCTTACTCCAAGAAGTAGGTTTCATGGACGGTCTCAAAGGAGGAAAGATAGATTTAGAGTGTGTTAGGGAGGAAACTGCGGAATATCGAGTCTCAGCGATGAAAATATGAACACCATGAAGGGAATGTTTCACTGGGACACTTTTTCGAGTTTAGAAGCAAAAGAAGCTAACAAAATAGTAATGAGTGAAATGGATGTGGGATGATTTGTGTGCCAGAGTTTTACATGACTTCAGGTTTCTAGTGGTGAGACATATGAGGCCAGCCAGTAGAGTGTCAAAATAATCAAGTCTAGAATTAACTTTAATGACACACTCACAAACTTCTCTCCAATACTCTTCAACCTTAAAGGTGTTAAAGAATAGTTGTTGTTATTATTAACCAAGGACCACTGAGCCCAATCATCATGTTGCTACCATCAGTACAATTGAGATGAGATAATTTAGCAAAGACCAGAAGCTGAATATTGCCAAATATTGCTTAGGTCTCATTTTAAGCACGCTCCATGAAAAGTTTCTCTCGAGCCCTAGTGAGTCTTTCCATAATGCCATGTCAAATTCGCCTCATTAACTATGCACCAAGACCTCATGGAGCCCACTCATTGCAGCAACCCTACAGTGTAGGGGGAGGCCATTTAGCCCATCATCGAGTCCACACCGACCCTCCAAAGAACATCCTACACATATCTACAACTCCCCTACCACCCATAACCTTACACTTACCATGTAAGTTCAACTAACCAAGCCTGCAGGATCCTGGACACTATGGGCAATGTTAATATGGCCAACCCACTTAACCTACATATCTTTCAGCCATGGGAGGAAACCAACGCAAACATGGGGAGAACGTGCAAACTCCAGATTGCTGGTGCTATGAGGCAGCAGTGCTAACCAATATGGCACCATGCCACCCATTCTCTTATATCCTCCTACTTGCCGCATTGAACTGATGACCATTGCCAGGACCTCCCAAGATTCTTGGAGTCACCTTTAATGCCCAGCGCTGAGCCTGGTCAAGTGCTGACAGTCTGTAGCTGCCTGCCCAGTTTGTTTTGCTTTTATTTGCCCCAGACATAGAAGCCATAGAATCACAGACTCCCTACAGTGTGGAAACAGGCTATTTGGCCCAACAAGTCCACACCGATCTTGCAAAGAATAACCCACCCAGACCCATTCCCCTATTATTCTACATTTACCCTTGACTGATGCACCTAACCTGCACATCCCTGAACACTATGGGCAATTTAGCATGGCCAATTCACCCAACCTGCACATCCCTGAACATTAGGGGCAATTTAACATGGCCAATTCACCTAACCTGCACATCCCTGAACACTATGGGCAATTTAGCATGGCCAATTCAAACTGACCGGCATATCTTTGGACTGTGGGAGGAAACTGGAGCACGTGAAGGAAACCCACGCAGGCACGGGGAGAATGTGCCAACTCCACACAGACAATCGCCTGAGGCTGGAATTAAACCTGGGTCCCTGGCACCATGAGGCAGCAGCGCGAACCAGTGAGCCACCGTGCCACCCGGTTTTGACAGATTGGCACAATGCTTTGCCAACTGAGACCTGGAATTCCTTGATGGGCAGTTTCAGCATCCATGATGTACAAGCAGTGAGCTGGAGTCATCAGGTACCCACTCTAACTTTGACGTCGCCACCTAGATTCTCTCCTGTGGATGGGAGAATGGGAAACTGTATGTCAATGAGGTGAGATGAATTAACAATGAGATGTTAGTGAATGCTAATAGGCCCCTCGCTGTTCACCAGTGAGATTCCAAAAAAAACTATGAATGCTGTAAATCACAAACAAAAACAGAAGTTGCTGGAAAAGCTCAGTGTCTGTGAAGAGAATTCAGAGTTAATGATTCGAGTCTGGTGACCCTCCCTAAGATTGTTATCTTGCCATTCAACACACGTTTTGCTCTTGATGGTGGAAATCTCCTTACTGTCAATCCCTGACTTGCCAACGCGGGCACCATTGAGAAGATTCCACTCTGGGTATTAACATATGAAGTTTTGTTGTGTTGTGGGGTTCAGCCTGACAGTAGAAAATTTCTTAACAATGAGTCCCTCCAGGGAGCCTGTTTTGTTTTAAATGCATAAACATTGCAAAACGCAGGTACCACTGATGATTAAGAATCTTGCACAACCAGAAATATACTCTGGAACAGGATCTATTGAATCAACTTGTCATCCAGTCTTAACTTTCTACACTTGATATGTTATGGACCAGACCAAACTTCACCCCCCATCAAAATATATTGAGAAGATAGGGTCAAAATCCGACCTTTTTCTTATTTTAGAGGTAAGTGTAAGGCGTTGTGTTCCGGATACAATTCAAACTTCCAAATTTGAAGCAAAACACACTTTATTCATACACTATAGTTAAAATACACCAACAGAAAGAGGAAACAAGCATAACTTAACTCTATTGGAAACCTTAACAGAATAATAGATTGTTTAGCTAATAAACAGTCACTCTTCCAATATCGTAACATCCATAAACACATTCTTGACAAAGGCAGATTGTCTCTCAACTCCAGTCAATTTAGAGAACCCTCAGCTTATTTTTAACTAAGAGAGGGAAGAAACAGCTTCCCCACTTCCTCGAGACTTCAACAACAACTGCTACTGAGAAATCCCAGTTCTGTAGGAGTTTGACCACATCCAGCCATGCTGCTTCTACAGTCCCAACTTTTTTAAAAACCCCAAGGCCTCACAAGATGTTTACTTTGAGTTTTCAATAGTCAACTCAACACCTTTGCCTTCAAATCACTCTTCAGAAAAAAAGGGACAAAAACATCTTCTAATGATCGTGACTGAGTATCACTTCAGGTGAAGTAGCAAACATTCCTTCAAATAATACAATGGCTTTCTTTATAATCACAAGCTATACATGGAATGGGGCTAATATTGCAGTTCTTCATTATTCCTCACTTTACAAAATATTAGAACTGGCAAGAGGATAAGCAACCAAACCAATAGATTTCTGGTTAATTCTGTGATCTATCACAAGAAACATGGAGTTTTGCTAAAGGTGGTGAGAATTGGAGTCAGATTCTTTTTTTGCTGGAGATCATCATTGTCAGGAACTATTATGTTGTGGAAAGTTATTTGGATATTCCATCTAAAAGAAGGCACCTTGAACACCAACAGGTCTAGATTTTGAGAGTGAGAATATCTTCCAAGACCTCTCAAACTGATATTTGGGAATGGGCATGAGCTGGGCCACAGCTGACAGGTAAACTGCAACACTCCCAAGTGTTTGCTGCTTTTGTTATCTGAATCAGTATAAAATAGAAAGAAAGTGGGGACTGCAGATGCTGGAAATCAGAGTCAAAAAGTGTGGTGCTGGAAAAGCACAGTCAGTCAGGCAGCATCCGAGGAGCAGAAGAGTCGATGTTTGGAGCATAAGCTCTGCATCAGGATTTATGCTCGAAATGCTGATTCCCCTAGATGCTGACTGACCTGCTGTGCTTTTCCAGTATCAATACAAATCAGTTAAGTACAAAGCATCAATAACAGACTGACAGAACATTGGGGCTCTCCAAACCAATTGGCAGCTTTTAGTCAGCATAGATCCCAGCTGGAGAGAGTGAGGTCTGCAGATGCTGGAGATCAGAGCTGGAAATGTGTTACTGGAAAAGCGCAGCAGGTCAGGCAGCATCCAGGGAACAGGAGAATCGACGTTTCGGACATAAGCCCTTCTTCAGGAATGAGGGTCATTCCTGAAGAAGTGCTTATGCCCGAAACGTCGATTCTCCTGTTCCCTGGATGCTGCCTGACCTGCTGCGCTTTTCCAGCAACACATTTCCAGCATAGATCCCAGCTGCTCAGGCTGCCATGCAGATGGGATTAAACTGCTTTTCAGAGAAACAAGGTGAGCCATTTACTTTGTGATGAAGGCTGCACACATTGTGTATGGTGCTGTAAGAAATGCAAGCAACTTTCCTGCAATGATAGCACACATGAAGAGTTAATTTAAAGGCCCTGTGTCTTTAAAGTAAAAAAAGAATGTTCCAGAAATGAATGCACAAGGCTGCACAAAATGTGTCATCATTTATCTTACAGGCAATTCCAATTAACCATCGATTCGCTCCCAAGGTAAGTGGCTTGCGTGAGGCCATTCCTGGTTCGACTCTCTCTCCTTGGGAGACAAAGTGCCCTAAATGATGTGATTTTCATTTCAGAAGAGAGGAACATCAAATGTAACCAGGTCTGCTCCCTCCCGACAGAGACTGGAGGTGATCCCGGGGCTGCCAAGGCTTGGTGACCTCTTCAAAGGGTCTATTTCAGTTCTCTGTACCTTTTTCCAAGTTTTTTTTAATCTAATATCAGGCCATCCACCCCTCACCCACCCTCCCATAACTCCTCTAATTACTCACTGTAGCCCATATGTGGAGAAAATTGTCCATCATACCCAATCACCATGGACACTTATATTCCCCATACCAACTTAATGCCAGATTGTGCCTACTATTTTAAAATGGAATTGGTCAGAGATAAAGTCAGGATCTGATCCAGATCCCACTTATCATTATTAAAAGTCCATGGAATAAAAACATAGAAAATAGGAGCAGGAGTAGGTCAGTAGTATTCAAGCTGGTGGTCCATTCAACATGATCATAGCTAATCATCCAACTCAGTGTTCTGTTCCTGCTTTCTCATTATCCCAAAGAACTATATCTAACTCATTCTTGAAAACATTCAGTGTTGTGGCCTCGACTGCTTTCTGTGGCAGAGAATTCTATGGGCTCACCGCTCTCTGGGTAAACAATCTCCACAACCACATGAAAGTCTGGCCCTTATTTCATTCTCAAAACAAACTTGAATTCATAATGCCAGCTCATCCTTTAATAACCTCAGTGAGATGTCAAACTACCCTGTCTCCAGCTGGAATAATTATAAATTATAGAAACAAGTTAATAATCAACAGTGATATTTCAATAACCCTGGGGGTAACGTCAACAAACAGTTATTATAACTGTTAGACCAGATTATTTTTTAGCTAACAATGACACAGGCAGGCTCTTGAACATTTGATAGGTTGGGAATTTAAGATCAGGGCTTGAGTTTTACAACTCTCATGGACACAGACTGTTTTTAATTTTTTTTACAGAAAGGGTTAGAGATTTGAATAGTTTGCCTCATTGACTCCTTGATCTGATATATCTTGGACATTTGTGTTCCCTCCATAACTTTATAATAAATCACAATGAAATGAAAATGGACTCTGTCTGATTCAACACTGAGTTCAAAAGGACTTGCTGAGTTTGTTACCTTCATATCTCACACTCATTCTCTGCCTGGCAAAAAAATAATTTAAGGTCCCCTTCAGTTTTGAAGGTTTGCAGACTCACCACAAGTCAGCAAAAATCTAACTCAAGAACCAGGCTCATTCTTGCTTCCAGCTTTGAGCTCCTTGGTCCAGAGAATTCAGTTTGAGGAGATTTTGCACTTTTGGGAGGACATTACACACATTTCCAATGGGCAGAGACTTCAAAGTGAGAGACGTTTTCTGGCACTTTGCATAGTGACCTGACCCTGGAAGGTCAGGAGCACTGGCAGCAGCTGTAGGTGCTGCCATTGTAGTTGGGGGAACACAAAGGCACCTCCATTTGTGTTCAGAAAAGATTTACAAGGATGTTGCCAGATTTGGAAGTTTTGAGCTATCGGGAAAGGCTGAATAGGCCAGGGCTGATTTACCTGGAGCATTGGAGGCTGAGCGGTGAACTTATAGGGATTTATAAAACCATGAGGGGCATGGATAGGGTAAATAGGCAAGGTGGAGGTGGGGACTGCAGATGCTGAAGATTAGAGTCAAGATTAGAGTGGTGTTGGAAAAGCACAGCCGGTCAGGCAGCATCCGAGGAGCAGGAAAATCGACATTTTGGGCATAAAGCCCTTCATCAGGAACAGAGACAAGTCTTTTCCCTGGGGTGGGGGAGCCCAGAACTTAAGGGCATAGGTTTAGGGTGAGAGGGGAAAGATATTAAAGGGACAGAGGGTGGTGTGTGTGTGGAGTGAGCAGCCAGAGGAGGCTGGTACAATTGCAGCATTTAAAAGGCAACTGGATGTGTTATGAATAGGAAGGGTTTAGAGCGATATGGGCCAAATGTTGGCAAATTGGACTAGATTAGGTTGGGACATCTGGTCAAAATGGGCGAGTTGGACCGAAGGGTCTGTTCCCATGCTGTACATCTCTATGACTGGAGAGGAGGAGCAAATGCCAATCTTGTTAATGAATCCACACTCCGGAATCAAGGAAAATCTGCAATCCCGTAGCAGCATGAAGTTTGGAGTTTTGTAGGTTTGCATCTTACATGAAGTTATTTAATCGGGGGAAACTTTAAATTTAAGTTTATCACCGAACCTCTCTCCCCAACCCCTCCAACCCACCCCTGTTACATATGTGTGAGAGAAATGAGGAAGAGTGAGTTAACTTGGTAAAGATATGAAATTGAACTGCAATCGTGTTTCCTTCAGTTTTGCCTATTTTGAGCATGTTTAAGTAAACTGCTTTCTCTTATGATCTTTCACCTCATCTCTTCCTCCCATGGATCTTTCGCTCAGCCAATTATGCAGTAAGGGAGTTAAGTCTAACTTGCAGATGAGACACAATTTACATCAACAAGTGATGGAATCCCTGGCAGGTAAGTCATATGATCTTACTTTCTCTTGAATGAACCCTCAGTGAGATGCTCCTTAAATAAAGTTAATGTTTTCCTTACCATATCAAACTTTAAATAATCTGTAGCAGTACAGTGAGACAAATGTTATACCAACCTCCCTCTCTGTTATCTCTTCTTTCCTGTCATCTCTCTGCTAGCTGCCACACTGTTGGTTCACCAACTTTCCTGATTGTTTCATACTAGCCCTCGACACCTCGACTTAGGCTTCTACTTTCCCATCTGGCTTCTGATCAGCTCACAATGGAGTCAAAGGAATCAGAATGAAGCATTGCCAATTCAAAATGAGCCCTTTCACTCAGCAGTGCACACATACCTGTGCTCATCTCCCTGCTAGACCCCTCAATGCCCCTTTGTAGAATCCCTACAGTGTGGAAACAGGCCCACTGGGTCCACACCAACCCTCCAAAGAGCATCCCATCTTTCAACCTATCCCTGTAACCCTGCATTTTCCCATGAGGCACCAGTTCAGCCACCAGTGGAGTACAGTGTGCAGTTTTGGTCACCACATTATGGAAGATGTGATTGCACTGGAGAAGATGCAGATGATAATTAACAGGATGCTACCTCACCTGGAAGGTCTGAGCTAACAGGAAAGATTGGATACGCTGGCATTGTTTTCTTTGAAGAAGCAAAGGTTGAGAGGGGACTTGATAGAGATTGTATGGAGATTGAGGGGCATAAATAAGCTGGATAGCAAGACATATTTTTCCATTAGTAGCGAGGTTAATAACAAGGCAGAGATTTAAGATGAAGGAGAAAGCTGTAAGGGGAATTGAGGAGAAGCCGGTATATGGCTCGGTGGTTAGCACTGCTGCCTCACAGCGCCATTGATTTTACTCAAAGATGCTCAGACACCCCTTACGACAGCAAAATATACAGAGAACAAATTGAATTCCCCAGCAGAAACTGGAAAGGGCAAAGACATCAGATTAATCAGAAGCAGTACAAAGTCTCAAGCCAATAGGAATCTTCAAAGATGAGTAGCAGGAAGTTACATTGCACATTAACTCCTGACCCAATAGAGTCGAGGATAGAGACTAAAGCCGCAGAGCACTATGATAAAGAAAGTTTAAATATTTAATGAGGGATTGTTTAAGGGTAAACCTAAGCAACATTATTTTAGTCTAATGACTGCTATCCAGTTTTGCCAAATATAGCTTACATTTCATGTCAATTCATTCAAAGTAAGAGACACTAAGACCCAGAAAAAAACTGTTTAGGGTCAAAAAGACAACTGATGTGCTACTCAAGAAAGAAAACTTTATTCCTCCCAGAGTTTAATTCTGGAATATCACAGCTTCAGTCTTCAAACATTACCACTCTTTAATGGATCACCTCCTTCACTACTGAAACCACTGCTATATAATAAATGTCCTACCGTAAAGCCATTAATTATGAGTTAAATAGTTGGACAACTCCTTCACAGGTTTTCTCAACCCTCCTTGCAGATATTTTTAATCAAACTGTGCCAATGCATTATGGAACACTTGAGACTTGAATCAAACCTTCAGATCCAGAGATAGTGATGCCACCATTGCATTGCAAGCATCTCAGTAAACTTTCCTTAAATTTATTGCTGCATTGTTGTCAATATATGATTTTTCGTTCCCACAACAGGTGGGCAATTTTGGGAAAATTCAAACTCCTCGAATTTAACTCTGGAGAACATGCCCTGGATCGTCTGATTTTCATTGTGGATGGGTGAGAGATGGCAGCTGACGAGGAGGGGGGTTGGCGTCAGTCAGGAGGATAGTCTGAGTTTCATTCCTTGTGCTGGGAGTTGGTAAATGTGCTACTTTAGTTGGTAAACAGTACAGAGGCAGTCATAGGGTTAGGGTTTGAGTCAGGGTTGCTATAAAGGTGGGCTGGCTGAAGTCCCGGTGATCCAGCAATTAATTAATGCTGTAATTAAAAAAGAAATCTCTATCCGTTAACTCTCACCTCATTCCTCCCACATCCCACTCACGCTATGAGGCACTACATTAGGCCTACACCCACCCTCCCATGTCCTTTCATTCCATCCATGTCAACTCATGCTGCCCTATTTACTCCCACAGTCCTTTATCACCTCTATGCCAGGTTAGTGCCAACTCATGTCAATCCATGTTCCAATCCGCCCCTCTTTTCCCTGACACACTCTATGCCAACTCACCCAAAATTGACCAAGTAAAGATACTACACAAAGATGGAAAAATATTTTTTAAGTGACTATTGATGAATTACTTACAAAAAAAAGATATTAACTACATTTTTCACTTCTTTCAAAGACAACTTTTCTTTTAATGTATATTTACATCTCACCACATAATCACTTGGAGCTGTCAACAAGCTGTGAACTGAAAGGCACACAAGTAATTGGTCAGAATGATCAGCTACACAGCATAAATCCTGCAATGATCACCCTCAGGCTTATGTCAACAGACACAGTGAAATAGCAAGCATTGATATTTTTGAGCTGCAGATATATTTATTTTTGCTATATAGGCCAGGAAGTTTAAACCTTGACAGTTTCCATCAGTTTATACACTTTTTATGTGCATTTATGTCTACCTTTAATAATCTCAATGGACACTCCAAAAGTGTGCCCTGCCTCTCTCGTGAATAACAGCACTTCTAAATATTCTCCTGAAATAACATCGTAATTGTACCCACATCCACCACTTCCTCAGGAAGTTCATTCCACATAAAACCCCCCCCAAAAATTGTCTCTCATGTCTTTATTAAATCCCTCTCCTCTCACCTTAAAATTATACCCACTAGTCTTGAAATCCCCCATCCCACGGAAAAGACAAGTGCCATTATCTCTATCTAGACCTGTCATTATTGTATGAATTTCTATCAGGGTCGCCTGTCAACCTCTTACACTCCAGTGAAAAAAGTCTCAGCCTTTCTTTGTAACTCAAACCTTCCCTATCCGGTAACATCCTGGTAAATCTCTTCTGAACCCTCTCCAGCTCACTTGGTGGGAAATGGCACTGAGCAAACAAATGCAAGTATGAGTTGATACATCTCTGGGTCTAGATGGACTTCATCCTAGGATCTTAGAAAAGGTGGCTAAGGAGGTAGTAAGATGTCTTGGTGTTACTTTTCCAAAACTTGTTATATCTTAGAAAGGCTCCATCAGATTACAGAGTAGCAAGTATAACTCCTATACACAAGAAGGAAGGTAGACTACAGGAAACTATACATGAGTTTACTTGATGTCTATCATGGGGATTTTTTTTAAGAAGCAGAGAATCTCTACAATGCAGAAGCAGGCCATTTGTCCCATTGAGTCAAAACTGATACAATCCCTCCACCCTATCCCTGTAACCTGAATTTCCCATGGCTAAGCCACGTAGCCTGCATATTCCTGGATACTATAGGCAATTTAGTGTGGCCAATCTACTGAACCTGCACATCTTTGGATTGTAGTACGAAACCAGGAGGAAACTCATGCAAACATGGGTAGAATGCACAAACTCCACACCGGCAGTCGCTCGAGGCTGGAATTGAACCTGGGTCTCTGGCGCTGAGGTTGCAGTGCTAACCACTGAGCCACCATGCTGAAATTTTGAGGCTTCATGCAAAATGCCACTATTGCCCGACTCTTATTATGATCCATCATGTCCAAAGCCGGCTTCATAAACCCATGTGAAGTGGAACCAGATGACTAGTGCCTTTGGAATTGCTTGGAGTCTCTTCAGAAATTTCTACCAAAATGACTGAAGAAGATTAATCTTTTACTTTTCCTTTGATTCCTGTGTTCAATACTTAGCTTAATATGGCCCGTGGAAAGGTCACTGGACCCAAAATGTTAACTCTGAGTTCTCTCCACAGATACTACCAGACCCACAAGATAGAACAGTACAGCACAGTACAGGCCCTTCAGCCCTCGATGTCGTGAAGACCTTTTATCCTACTGTAAGATCAAACTAACCAACATTCCCTACATTTTATTATCACCCATTTTCCTATCCAAGAGTCACTTAAATGTCACTAATGTCTCTGACTCTACCACCACCGCTGGCAGCGCATTCCACACACCCACCACTGTCTGAATAAAGAACCTACCTCTGACATTGCTCCGGTACCTTCCTCAAACCATCTTAAAATTATGCCCCCTCATGATAGACATTTCTGCCCTGGGAAAAAGTTTCTGGCTATCCAATCTATCTATGCCTCTCATCATCTTGTACATCCCTACCAAGTCACTTTGCATCCTTATTCACTCCAGTGAGGAAAGCCCTAGCTCTCTCAACTTTTCTTCATAAGACATGCCCTCCAGTCCTGGTAAATCTCCTCTGCACCCTCTCTCAAACTTCCACATCCTCTCTGAGGTGAGCAGAACTGAACACAATAATCCAAGTGTGATCTAACCAGTACTTTATAGAACAGCAGTATAACCTTTAACCCAATCCCATTGCTAAGGAAAGCCAACACACTGTACACCTTCTTAACAACCCATTCAACTTGGATAGCAACTTTGAGAGATCTATGGATGTGGACACCAAAATATCTCTGTTCCTCCACACTGCCAAGAATCTTGCCTTTAACCTATATTCTGTGTTCAAATTCAAGCTTCCAAAATGAATCACTTCACGCTTTTCTAGGTTTGAACTCCAACTGCCACTTCTCAGCCCAGCTCTGCATCCTGTCAATGTCCCATTGCAACCTACGACAGCCCCCCACACTATCCACAACTCCACCTACCTTCGTGTCATTGGCAAACCTAATAACCCACCCTTCCACTTCCTTATCCAAGTCATTTATAAAAATCACAAAGAGCAGAGGTCCTAGAACAGATCCATGGTGAACACCGCTGGTCATCGAGCTTCAGGCTGAATACTTTCCATCTACTACAACCCTCTGTCTTCTATGAGCCAGCTAATTCTGTATCCAGACAGCCAGATTTCCCTGTATCCCACACCCCCTTAATTTCTGAATGAGCCTACCGTGGGGAACCTTATTAAGTGCCTTGCTAAAATCCATATACACCACATCCACTGCTCTACCTTCATCAATGTGTTTTGTTACATCTTCAAAGAATTGAATAAAGTTTGTGAGGCATGAACTGCCCTTCACAAAGCCATGCTGACTATCTCTAATCAAACTATGCTTTTCCAATCAATCATAAATCCTGTCCCTCAGAATCGTCTCCAATAATTTTCCCACCACCACTATAAGGTTGACTGGGTTTGTAATTCCCAGTGTTATCCCTATTCCCTTTCTCAAACAAGGGAATAACATTTGCCACCCTCCAATCATCTGGCACTACTCCAGTGGACAGTGAGGTTGCAAAGATCATCGCCAAAGGCACAGCAATCTCTTCCCTCGCTTCCCGTAGTAACCTTGTATACATTTCATCTGACCCAGGGGACTTATCTATCCTCATGTTTTTCAAAATTTCCAGCATATCCTTCTTAACCTGTCCTAGCATATCAGCCTGTTCTATGCTGTCCTCACAAATGTCGAGGTCCCTGTTACTAGTGAATACTGAAGCAAAGTATTCATTAAGGATATCTCCTACCTCCTCTGACTCCAGGCACAGGTTCCCTCTCCTATCCCTGATCGGTCCTACCCTTACTCTGGCCATCCCCTTGTTCCTCACATAAATGTACAACACCCTGGGTTTTCCTTAAGGAAAGGACTTTTTCATGCCCCCTTCTAGCTCTCCCTAAGTCCATTCTTCAGATCCTTCCTGGCTACCTTGTAACCCTCTAGAACCCTGTTTGATTCTTTCTTTCTCAACCTTAAGGAAGCTTCCTTCTTCCTCTTGACTAAATGTTCTACATCCCTTGTCACCCAAGGTTCCCTTCCTTACCTCAATGGAACAAATCTATCCATCACTCACAGCAAATGCTCACTAAACAACCTCTACATATCTGTCACGCATTTCCCTGAGAGTATCTGCTCCCAATTTATGCTCCACAGTTCCAGTCTAATAACATTGTAACTCCCCCTCCCTCAATTAAATTCTGTCCCATACTGTGTGCTCCTAACCCTCTCCATGACTATAGTAAAGGTTAGGGAATTGTGAACACTATCACCAAAATGTCCTCACCGAAGACCTGACACCTGACTTGGTTCATTGCCAAGCGCCAAATCCAATATGGCCTCTCCTCGAGTCAGCCTATCTACATATTGAGTCAGGAATCCTTCCTGGACACACTCAACAAAGTCTCCTCCATCCAAACTATTTGCACTAAGGAATTCTTCCAGCAATCTCTGTTTTTGTTTCTGATTTCCAGCATCCTCAGTTCTTTAGGGTTTTTTTTTATCAATTGCTTTGGTCGTTTAAAATTCAGAAGCCTAAGTAAATACCCCAAGTACATCAGGCCTCAAAAGGTTTGGTAAGAAGATGAAGTCAGGTGAAGAAGTAATCATGAAGTGAAATCTACATTTCTAGATTATAGGATGAAAGTGTTTCAACGTATAGAAGCTATGAAAGAGAATTAAAGAAGGAGATTTTATTTCGAGTCTTTGTTTAACACATCGAGAGTGCAGGCATTAGGAATCAGGAGGGGAAAAAATATCAGAAAATAAAGATTGCCATGCCTCTCAAATAGAGAAAGAGGGAAAGGCTGCATGGGCAAATGTTATTGAGAGATTGAGATTGAGATGAACAAAAAGAGACACTGAATTTGACAGGGACAGAGACATAGAGAGACAGAAAATCTTAAAGCAATGTGCAGAATTTTAAATGAGAAGACAGTTTATTAAACCCATGACGAAATGCAGCTAATAAACAAACTTGATGTCTGGCAACATGATAGCTCTCTCACCTCTGGTTCAAACCATCCTGAAGAACATGAGCAGATAATCTTGGTTTTATTTAAGTGGTTGGAGGTAATGCCCTGTAGATGAGCAATCACACTGAAATTTATGGGGCAGCATGGTGGCCTCAGTGGCTAGCACTACTGCCTCACAACACAAGAGACCCAGGTTCGATCCCAGCCTCAGGTGACTAAGTTCAGTCTGCACATTCTCGCCGTGTCTGCGTGGGCTTCCTCTGGGTGCTCTGGTTTCCTCCCACAATCCAAAGATGTGCAGTTTAGGTGAATTGGCCATGCTAAGTTGCCCATAGTGTTCAGCGATGTATAGATTAGGTGCATTAGTCAAGGTAAATGTGGAGTAATGGGGGGGAAATAAGTCCAGGTGGGTTACTTAATGGAGGGTCTGTGTGAGGACTTGTTGGGACAAATGGCCTGTTTCCACTTTGTAAGGATTCTGGCTAATTTTCTCAAAGTGGTTATCACAATTTTAGTGTGGGATAAATAGAAGCCAACTGTGCACCAGCAAGATCTCAACAACAGCAACTAATCAGACAATTCCTTTTTTCACTCATGTTTTGAAGGATAAATTCACCAGGCCACTGTGGAGAACTTCCCAGTTTTCCCTACACCATGGGATCATCAGACTCCCAGTTAAATGGTGACTGAATTTTGTTCAATGTTCCTTCAGAAGGATGGATCATTTCAATACTCTAATGGGAGCAGGTTGGATTTATTACATTGATGAATTTGAATCGGGCTAATGAGCTTGTTCATCCACAATTATCTTGTGATTATTCTCTAAATATTGACGTGCTCATCTCATTGGATCTAGATAATTAGTTGAAAGAAAGGCAAACCATGGAACTCATTAATGTAATTGAACATGTTTCGGGGAGAGGTTGTCCTGTCGATCTAACTCCCTGACCATTGACCTTTGTCCAGCCAGCAGGCCCACTGGTGTTGCTGTTACACATGGTTCAAGCCAGAACAGGGTTAGATACTCAGTAGTCCAGGTTACAAAGTCCCGAGTGGAAAGAGGGTGTTTTAAAAAATTTAGCAGTCAAAGACAGTGTCATTCTCTTCAATGAGCTGCAGTTCCTAAATTAGAATCTATATAGCTTGAGAAACAGGGAGGGAGTGGTGACCTTGTTGGATATTTATTATAGGACTTCAAATAATGAAGAAGAGGTAAAAAAAATTGGAAATCTGCAGTACAAGTATATTGGGAAAAGATTGTGTGTGAGGCACAAAAGGGAGAAAATTCCCACAGGATGTGCAGGAAACCTTTCTGGAACAGTCCAATTCCAATCCTACCAGGGAGGGAGCTCTGCTGAATTTGGTTCTGGTAAATGAGACAGACCAATTAGAGAACATCAGAGTGGGGAAGCATTTGGGAAATAGTGATCATAATATAGTAAGGGTTCAATATTAAGTTGGAAAATGATTTTAAAAAAACAATGATTAAAGGTTCTGGACTGAAAAAGGACAGATTTTAGGGGTCCAAAAGTTGAATTGGAGCAGGTCAATTGGAAACCCATTTTGGAGGATAAAACAGTAGATGAGAACTGAGCGAATTTCAAAAGAGAGATGATTCGGGTGTAAGTCGGGTACCCATGAAAAAATAAACACAGGGTATCCAAAGCTAGATTGACTAAGGATATTAATGAGAAAATAATGAAGACGAACAAAGCATATCATGTATTCCAGGATAATAATAGCAATACAAATCAGGAAGAATACCTCAAATGCAGAAGAGAGGCTAATGCCGGAAGGAGGAAGGTGAAGTAGAATCCTGAGGATGACAGAGGCTAACATAAAGCATTAAGCAAACATTTATTTTTTTCTAAGTTAGTACCAGACAGCCAACATGGGTTTGTCAAGGGCATGTAATATCTGAGTTCTTTGATAGGATGACACAGGCAGTGGATCAGGGCAGTGCTGTTAATGTGTATATTTTATCTTTCAGAAAGCATTGGAAATTATGCCATGTGGCAGGTTGGTTAGCACATTGAAAATGTTTGGGATTGTTCAGTCCTTGGCAGCTTGGTTGAGAAGTTGACTAAAAGATAGGTACAGACGGACATTCCTCAGATTGGAGAGGAGTTGAAAGTTGTAAACCCAGGGGATTGGTGGTGGGAGCC
Source organism: Chiloscyllium plagiosum (assembly GCF_004010195.1). NCBI lineage: Eukaryota > Metazoa > Chordata > Chondrichthyes > Orectolobiformes > Hemiscylliidae > Chiloscyllium > Chiloscyllium plagiosum. The sequence continues at coordinate 9,510,020 of NC_057743.1, read as the reverse complement.
TTGCTTTTTCTGATTTAGGTTTGGAGATGGGTGTTGAGGGCAAAATCTCTAAATTTGCAAATCTTACTAAGCTGGGGAAAATAGTGAGTTGTGAAGATGATGCTGAGCAACTTCAGAGAGGCATTGACAAGTTGGCCAAATGAACAGAAACCTGACAGATGTATTTCAATGCAGAGCAAGTACTTAATTGGGGGAGGGGACAATACAATGTTATGTAGCAGGAACTGTGAAGCATAAATTAGGAACAGATATTCTCAGGGAAATGCACAACAGAAATGTGGAAGTTGTTCAGGGACCATTTGCTGCAAGTTTGTCCCACTGAGGCAAGGAAGAGATGATAGGGTGAAGGAACCTTGGGTGACAAGGGATGTGGAACATCTCGTCAAGAGAAAGAAGGAAGTTTGCTTAAGGTTGAGGAGGCAAGGATCAGACAGGGATCTAGAGGGTTGAAAGGTAATCAGGAAGGAACTGAAGAATGGACTTAGGAGAGCTGGAAAGTGGCATGAAAAAGCTTCAGTGTACCACTGAAGCAGTCTTCAGCATCATCTGTGAATCTAGTAAACACGTATCTGACTGAGAAAGAAACATGAGCCAATCTCCCTTCCATATCAGTTTGTTCACACACCTAGTATAGCATAAGTACAGACAACGTTTCCATTCCACAGACCAGCCCTTCCCAGGTAGAAACCAGTTCTTCAAAAGTAAAGCATCATCCTGCTCCAACATGTTATTCCACACCTCTAGGGAAGCTGGGACCTGAACTTTCAGTGTCTGTGGGAGAGACAGTACCACCATGCCACAAGATTCCTTGGATTTTTTGAAAAAGATGAGCTTGTATTGACATCTGTGGAATTACTTGCCCAGTGAAGCAGTTGAGGCTACCTCGTTGAATATTTTAAAAACAAAGATAGATATATTTTGAAAATAAAGGAATTAAGGGTTATGGTGTGTGGGCAGATAAGTGGAGCTGAGTCCACAAAAAGGTCAGCCATAATTTAAGAATAATTTTGACAGGGTAAAGAAGGATATTTTGTTTCCACTATTTGGTATGTCACATTTAGAGGTGGAATCCAAGCCCTGATTTCCTGACACAGAGGTAGGGGCACTATCGTAACACCACAAGATCATCAAACTGTTTTTTTTAGAGAAAGCCCATCGCCCAATTAAATCCCTAAATAAGTAACAACTTTACATATGTGCCTTATCTCTCCCCATTTAATGTCAACTGCTCTTAATAATTATAGCAGGCAAATATGAGTACTCAATTGACACAGCATTTGCAACATTAGCAGATTCCTTTATCTTACAAGAAAAAATAATACGAAATACATATTTATAGACAAGACAAAAGGAACTACTGAAGCGGGAAAAATAATTCTTGCACAACCATGACTTGCTTCACAATCTGTCCTTATTGTGGCTTTTCACCAGAAGCATTCCTATACAAAACAGAAACCAAGGGCTTGTATATGGCCATTTAAATCTTTAGAATGCTTTTTTCAAATTTGTGTTATCAATTTTTAATCTCTTTACATTCACATGCCTCACAGAATGCGCACTAGCCCCAAAGGGAACTACTGTCTCTGTAACGCTCAATAAGTATGGCTCTTCAACATTTTCCTGAGGTTGAAATTCTCCTGACACCTTTGACAAAAGAAGGTTATGTCAACTATCTTAACCCAAGTGCTGGAATTTTGAGCAGCCGAAGTACATTATACTATCTATTCTCTTTACTTTCCTGGCTTCACATGCCAAGGGGCAGCATCATTCATTTTCTCCCATGAGAAACATTAAGAAACTAACTGCATTTGAAAAGTTGTGCATGAGAGAAATCAATTTTATATTCTTGGGAGCGTCCAAAAATGGATGCGTCAGCATACATTTCTCCATCTTGAACTTTTATGTATTTTTTTGGCTTTAAAATGTCTTTGATCTTTGGATGTTTCATGACGATATTTAGTTCCATGTTGTCAAAACTTGCAACTTGCAACTCTTATTTGTCTCTGAAATTGTCCAAATCAAACTTTTCAGCCACAGTGTTTTAGCTTTAGAAGCTGTGACGAACAAACTTGATTTATTGAGATAGGGCTAGCACTCCTTCAGAATTATTGTTTGTGTAAAATAACTTCGAAACCAAACTGCCTTATTTTCGATCTTATAATTTTAAAGATCTCAGAAGCCTCACTCACAATCTTAAATTTGTTGTAATCCTGTCATGAACAATTTTTGCAAATGTGTTCGTATCACCCCACAAGATGTCAACGTGTATCATAAAGATGCCTGTGTTTTCCTTGCTAGGGCACCAATAGAACATGATAGATCTGCTGTCAGTTGGAAATAGCCTAACTTAAGCAAAACTTATCGAATTGAAAAGCACCATATTCCTGAAAGCATTGTTCAAACCACAAATATACAAATTTAATCTCCAACATTTTCTTTCTATATTTAGTGCCTCTTTTTGAGACTTGATAAACACTTCCCTCTGAATATGATCCTCTAGAGAAATACAACTTTTATTTTTATTGACCTACACGCCCACAAAAACATATCTAAAAGGGCCAAAAAATATTTTCAAAAGTATATTCCCCACTCGGGGAGAGTTTACTTCGGACTTTTTATATTTCTAAGTATTTTTAAAAGTATCTAGTCTTGGAGATGCACAACATGGAAACAGACCCTTTGGTCCAACTCGTCCATGCCATCCAGATATCCTAAATGAATGTTGTCCCATTTGCAAATATTTGGCCCATATCCCTCTAAATCCTTCCTATTCATCCCCCCATCCAGATGCCTTTTAAATGCTGTAATTGTACTAAATCCCACCACTCCCTCTGGCAACTCGTTACATACACACACCACCTTCTGCGGTAACAAATAGCCCCTTAGGTCCCATTTTAAATCTTTCCCCTCTCACCTTAAATCTATGTTCTCTAGTTTTGGACTCCCCTACACTGGGAAAAAGATCTTGGCTATTCAGTCTACCCATGCCCCTCATGATTTTATAAAAATCACCACTCAGCTCCGTTGCTTCCAGGAAAACAGCCCCAGCCTCAGATTCTCCCTGAAGCCCAAACCCGCCAACTCCAGCAACATCCTTGTAAATCTTTTCAGCAACCTTTTAAGTTTAACATCATTCCTGTAGCAAGGAGACCAAAACTGAATGCAGTATTCCAGATGTGGCCTTACCAATGTCCTGTTCAGCTGCAACATGGCATCCCAAAACCTATACACAATGCACTGACCAATAAAGTCAAGTATACCAAATACCTTCTTCACTATCCTATCTACCTGTGACTCTACTTTCAAGGAAGTATGAACCAGAACACTAACCCAGACTCAATCTTATAATTCCATCTTGACAGCCCAAGGACATTAATTAGATTACATTACAGCGTGGAAACAGGCCCTTCGGCCCAACAAGTCCAGACTGACCCGCAACCCACCCATACCCCTACATTTACCCCTTACCTAACACTACGGGCAATTTAGCACGGCCAATTCACCTGACCTGCACATCTTTTGGACTGTGGGAGGAAACCGGAGCACCCGGAGGAAACCCACACAGACACGGGGAGAACGTGCAAACTCCACACAGTCAGTCGCCTGAGGCGGGAATTGAACCCGGGTCTCAGGCGCTGTGAGGCAACAGTGCTAACTGCTGTGCCACCGTGCCTGTCCTGTAATGTTCTTCCTTAATCACCACTACTACATTTTCTCTGTTCTTCATTTCTGTCTTACTTGAAGAGTTTATATCAAGTGATTTGGAAATGCGGGTGCTGGACTGGGGTGTACAAAGTTAGAAATCCCACAACACCAAGTTATCATTCAACAGGTTTACTTGGAGGCACTAGCTTTCAGAATGCTGCTCCTTCATCAGGTTATTTTTTCTATAAATTCTGTTTCTTACAATCTTATACTCCACAGCTACCTGATGAAGGAGCAGCGCTCTGAAAGCTAGTGCCTCCAATTAAACCTGTTGGACTATAACCTGGTGTTGTGTGATTTTTAATTTTATATCAAGTGAGTATTTAGTAACCAGTCCTGGCTTTTTTTTTGGAGGTAGGTTTCTGTTATCATCATAGCAACATCATTCAACATGGTTACCCACACCTGTCATAAAACAGCTTACTTACTAAGATGTGCAGGTTAGGTGAATTGGCCCTGCTAAATTATCCATAGTTGTTAGGTGCATTAGTCAGAGGGTGGGTGGGTTACTCTTCGGAGGGTCAGTGTGGACTTATTAGGCTGAAGGGCCTGTTTCCACACTGTAGGGAATCTAATCTAATCTAATCTTACTACAGGCAAAGGGCTTTTGCCTAAAACATTGATTTTCCTGCTCCTCAGATGCTGCCTGACCTGCTGTGCTTTTCCAGCACCACTCTAATCTAGACCTTACTTACTACAGTCAGTGCATTCAAACACATGTGCAGAAAACCTAATGTAGACCTCAGCACATTTCCTGTTCCCCTGACTATACCCAATACTTTGCTACATCATAGAAATATGCCCGAGGGATGCCCACCGTCCTCCAGTTCCAAAATCCAGAGTTCAAAATTTTGCAGACAACAACACTTCATTCATACACAAACACACAAGTTTCATGCTTTGCAGGTCTGAGCTGTCTGCAATTTATAAGACTATGAAGCATATGCTTTTTTAATATAAAGAAGTAGCTATTCTCCATCAGCTGTCATTCTTCTGAGTATGTTAACCGAATGGTTTATTTTTGATAATTTTTGACACAGAAATCCTTGCGATTTTAATTCATGAAAATTTGTGTTACTTTTCCTTGTTAATTTTTAATAAACTCTTTAGACATCATAGAACCCCTACAGTGTGGAAGCAGGCCCTTCAGTCCAACAAGTCCACACCAACCCTCCGATGTCCACCCAGACCCATTCCCCTACCCTATTACTCTACATTTACCCCTGACTAATGCACCTAACTTATACATCCCTCAACACTGTGGGCAATTTAATATGGCCAATTCATCTTACTTGCACATATTTAGATTGTGGGAGGAAACCGGAGCACCCAGAGGAAACCCACGCAGACATGAGGAGAATGTGCAAACTCCACACAGACAGTCGCCCAAGGCTGGAATCGAACCTGGTTCTCTGGCGCTGTGAGGCAGAAGCGCTAACCATTGAGCTACCATGTCACTCTTAAAATGTTATGACGCACCTCTAGAGCAGGTGAGACTTGAACCCAGGGACACTACCACTGTACTACAAGAGTCCCACAGTCATGTCAGTGTAACCTGTAACTAGTTACTAACATGGAATAAACTACAAGAGACTCTTCTAGTTAGACCAGGATGTGGTTTCCCTCTCCCACAATGGAGCAAGTAAGTGAAACTTTAAAATAGTGCTGGCTGGGAAAGTCAGAAGTTAATTTGTGGGTGGCACGGTGGTTAGCACTGCTGCCTCACAGCGCCAGAGACCCGGTTCAATTCCCAACTCAGGCGACTGACTGTGTGGAGTTTGCACGTTCTCCCCGTGTCTGCGTGGGTTTCCTCCGGGTGCTCCGGTTTCCTCCCACAGTCCAAAGATGTGCAGGTCAGGTGAATTGGCCATGCTAAAATTGCCGGTAGTGTTAGGTAAGGGGTAAATGTAGGGGAATGGGTGGGTTGTGCTTCGGCGGGGCGATGTAGACTTGTTGGGCCGAAATCCCTGTTTCCACACTGTAAATAATCTAATCTAAACAACAGAAAGTATCAGTAGCTCAAGTATCCCCATCATAGCCAACAGGCACTGTGAAGCACAGCTACATAAACAGACATAAAGATCCATTAAAGATATGCAGAAATGGTGGAAATTTTCATAAGGGCAGGAATCATTTATTTATATAGGCAAAAGTGAGGACTGCAGATGCTGGAAACCAGAGTTTAGATTAGAGTGGTGCTGGAAAAGCACAGCAGGTCGGATGCTCATTTATTTATATGACAAAGAGTGTAAATCCCACTTCTTCTCAAACCACTCTGGCCCTCATCAATTATGGTCTTCTTCAAACAACTCTGCAACTATGACTCATATTGTGATCTGAAACTAGTAGGCCTGAAAGATCACTGGACCTGAAATGTTAACTCTGCTTTCTCTCCTCACAGGCTGCCAGACCCATTGAATTCCTCCAGCAATGTCTGCTTTTGTTCCAAACACCATTTCCCTTTCCATAAACAAACCATGTGATTTGAACACAAGGATCATGAAACAAGGGTTATTCCACTGGCATCAGGTCATAGAATCCTACAGTGCAGGTAGAGGCCATTCAGCCAATCGAGCCTATACCAACCCTCTGAAGTGCGTCTCACCCACTGCGGATACTGGGAATCTCAGAAGGTGCTGGAGAAACTCAAAACATCTGGCAACCTCTGTAGAAAGTAAAACAGATGCCTCTGGATCTGTTGAGCTTCTCTAGTTCTTTCTGTTTTTATGAGGAATTCCTTTGACTGACTCCACTTCCTTCCCATCAGACTTTTTCCACCAAACACACTCTTTATGTTCCAGAAAAAGGGAGACAGAGAGAGAGATGGTTCACCCAACTGGTCCAGCTACCTTCCTACATTGTTGCCACCTGCTGTTGGAGGTTCTGTTGCACATGGGTCCTTGGGAGGGTGGTATCCTGACAACAGCCACAGCCCACATCCTGGTGTCATCTTTTTCTGCACCTTCCAGCCTCTGATTGGCCAAGACTTCCCTCTCCCAGGGTAAAATCAATGATTGCAGATGCTGGAAACCAGAGTCTAGATTAGAGTGGTGCTGGAAAAGCACAGCAGTTCAGGCAGCATCCGAGGAGCAGGAAAATCGATGTTTCGGGCAAAAGCCCTTCATCAGGAATACAGGCAGAGTGCCTGAAGGGTGGAGAGATAAGCTAGAGGAGGGTGGGGAGGGGAGAAAGTAGCATAGAGTACAATGGGTGAGTGGGGGAGGGGATGAAGGTGATAGATGGAAAAGGCGGTGAAGGAGGCCCAGGACCTCCATGTCCTCAGTAGAGTGGGAGGGGGAGTATAAATGTTGGGCCACAGGGGGGTGTGGCTGATTGGTGTGGGTGTCCCAGAGATGTCCCCTAAAGCGCTCTGCTAGGAGGCATCCAATTTCCCCAATGGAGAGGAGACCGCATCGGGAGCAACGGATACAATAAATGATATCGGTGGATGTGCAGGTAAAACTCTGATGGATGTGGAAGGCTCCTTTAGGGCTTTGGATGGAGGTGAGGGAGGAGGTGTGGGAGCAGGTTTTGCAATTTCTGCGGTGGCAGGGGAAGGTGCCAGGATGGGAGTGTGGGTGTTAGGAGGGCGTGGATCTAACCAGGTAGTCACGGAGGGAACGGTCTTTGCGGAAGCCGGAAAGGGGTGGGGATGGAAATGTATCCCTGGTGGTGGGTTCTGTTTGGAGGTGGCGGAAATGTCAGCGGATGATTTGGTTTATGCGACGGTTGGCGGATGTTTTGATTTGTACGAAGGTTCCAACAGGAAGCCCACTGACAACTAACCACGCGCCTGATTGTCAGAGGATTTGGTGGGTTTCCAGAATCTTATTCAGCCATGGGATCCCCTCTTGAAAACGTTCCTCATTCAAAACTGGCCTGCTTCTTCAGGCTGTGGCTGAGGGATTTCAGTCTACATTTTCTAATTGCAAGTGCAGTCACAGAACCACCCTGCTACCAATATTACTTAAAGTAGCTGCCAATTTGTGGGTAGTTCATGTTAAAGTCATAGAGGTATGCAGCATGGAAACTGGCCCTTTGGCCTGACTTGTCCATGGCAACCAGGTTTCCTAACCTCCACCAGTCCTATTTGCCAACATTTGGCCTGTGTCCTTCTCAACCTTCCTATCCGTGTGCCTATCCAAATGTCTTTTCAAAGTTTTAATTGTACTCATCTCCACTATTTCTTCTGGCAGCTCATGCCATGCACGACCCACCCTCTATGTGAAATAGTTCTCCTTTAGGGCCCATTTAAATCTTTTCCCTCTCACATTACACCTCCTCCCACCCTGCCCCCTGTAAAAACCCCATCCCATATTCCCAATTCCTTCGCCTTCGCCGCATCTGCTCCCAGGAGGACCAATTCCAATACCGAATAACCCAGATGGCCTCCTTCTTCAAAGACCGCAATTTCCCCTCAGACGTGGTTGACAATGCTCTCCACCGCATCTCCTCCACTTCCTGCTCCTCCACCCTTGAACCCCACCTGTCCAATCGCCACCAAGAGAGAACCTCAATGGTCCTCACCTACCACCCCACCAACCTCCAGATACATCATATCATCCTTCGTCATTTCCGTCACCTCCAAACAGACCCCACCACCAAGGATATATTTCCGTTCACACCCTATCAGCGTTCCGGAAAGACCACTCCCGCCGCGACTCCCTCGTCAGATCCACACGCCCCACCAATCCAACCTCCACTCCCGAC
>NC_057743.1:9492389-9501350 GCF_004010195.1 Chiloscyllium plagiosum | reverse complement strand
GCCTTCTTGACCTGCAATCTTCTTCCCGACCTCTCCGCCCCCACCCCCTCTCCGGCTCATCACCCTCACCTTAACCTCCTTCCACCTATCGTATTCCCAACGCCCCTCCCCTAAGTCTCTCCTCCCTACCTTTTATCTTAGCCTGCTTGGTACACCCTCCTCATTCCTGAAGAAGGGCTTATGCCCGAAACGTCGATTCTCCTGCTCCTTTGATGCTGATCTCCATCTTCTGCAGTGCTCACTTTTTCCTCTCACATTAAACCTAGGCCCTTGCATTTTGGACTCCCCCACCTTGGGGAAAAGACCTTGGCAATTCACCTTATCTACTCCCCTCATGATTTTATATACCATTATAAGGTCAGCCCAAAGCCTCCTAGCTCCAGTGCGAACAGTCGTAGCCTATCCTGCCTCTCTTTATAACTCAAACCCTCGTATCTCAGTAATATCCTGTGAATAATGCTGGTCTGGTGGTCACGGTGAAGAACTGTGTGAGGTGATGGGAGGATACTGGCTGAAATGCTGAGCTCCATACTAACAGTCTAGCTTCAGAGCAGTGCTCTCTGTGAAGATTGATGTGCTGTGTAAACCTCCAATGGTCTCTCACTGCACGTTTGCTAGCAGTCTCACCAATATGGCCTCTGGTGCATTTAGCCTCACGAGATTGTGGGCAGACTGCAGATTTCAACTAGAGGCCTAGCAAGTTTAGGCAGGAGCTACATCTATCAGGCAGTTTATTAATCATTCATATCCACTTTTACTAACATCTGTCCAGACCGTTGGATTGACCTCTCTGATATAATTGGTGCACCACAGGGGCCATCTAATTCATGGAAACAGTTTTAACATTAACTAAGTTTGAGCGTCAGTTATGTTTACAGCACTGGAACTGATTCAAGGGTCTACTCACGAGTTGACAAGGTGCTTTTCCAACCCAACGGGGCTCATCATGCATGATCGATGTTGGAAATTGCCAGATCTGGGGAAAATTTCAGGACAGGTTGGATTTTTCTGTCTCTCCAGTCTTCAATCAGCTCTCCCTCTCAACGGGCTGTGTCTGTGGAATTATACAGCACAAAAACAGGCCCTTCAGTCCAACCAGTCCATACCGACCATAATCCCAAAATAAACAAGTCCCACCTATCTGCACTTGGCCCATATTCCTTCAAACCTTTCCTGTACATGTACTTATTCAAATGTCTACTAAACATTGTAACTGTATCCATATCCACCACTTCCTTGGGAAGTTAATTCCACACATGGGCCACTCTGTAAAAAAAAAACAAATTATCCCTCACATCTTTCTAAATTCTTTTTTCTCTCACCTTAAAAATGGACTTGAAATTCCCCACCCTTGGGGGAAAAAAACACCTTCCATTCACTTAGCTATATTTGTCATGTTTTACAAACTATAAAAGTCACTCCTCAACCTCCCATGTTTCAGTGAAAAAGTCCCAGCCTTTCCTTATAACTTAAACCCTCCATTCCCAGCAACATCAATCTATTCTGAACCCTTTCCAGTTTAATGATAACAGGGTGACCAGTGGACACAGTACTCCACTAATATCCTGTATAACCTCAACATAGCATCCCAACTCCTACACTCAAAAGGTCTGAGCAATGAAGACAAGTGTGTTATACACATTCTTAACCACACTATCTATCTGTGATGCAAAGTTCAAAGAATTATGTACCTGAACCCCTAGGTCTCTCTGTTCTACAACACTACCCATGGAACTGACACCTCCTCCAGCATTATACAGGAGAGAACCATCATGGTCTAGAACCAGGAGTTAGTCCTCATTGTTTACCATATTGTGGGTGGGGGTGTGGGAGCCAGTTGGGTTTCTAGTAGTTCATACCCAGCAACTAATGCACAGTTTCTAAAGCAATCCCAGAGGGGGAAAGAAACACATAGAAATCTTGGACTTAAGGGAGCTTCATTCTGAAGTCCACAAGACAAGTCAGACAGTGAATGCCTCTCTACCCACAGACTGACTGAATTTTACAGTGACCATGTCAATATAATTTCCAAGTTCGCCATCCAGGTACATTGGGGGTGTCTATACCCCATCCTCCGTATTTAATATAGAGATCAATGAGGAGTCTAGAATGAAATGGGTGACGCGGTAGCTCAGTGATTAGCACTGCTGCTTCACAACACCAGGGACCTGCCTGTGGGAGTTGCATGTTCTCCCTGTGTCTGCATGGGTTTCCTCTGGGTGTTTCCGTTTCCTCCCACACTCCACGTTAGGTGAATTGGTCATGCTAAATTGCCCACAGGGTGAGGTGTGCAGTTAGAAGGAAATGGGTCTGGGTGGGTTACTCTTCAGAGGTCAGTGTGGACTTGTTGAGCTGAAGGGCTGGTTTCCACACTGTAGGGAATCTAATCTAGTAAGAAACGTAGCTTTTATTGACTGGGCATTCAAAGTGGTGAATTTGGTATGCACGGGGAGCTGTCTAGTTCACCACCATTGTCAGACCAGGTTGGGCCAAGTAGAAAGCAAAGACTGTATCACACAGTGTGTCATTTGGAGGGGGAGGGGGAGTAGTGGGGAGGAATTATCCTGAAGCCTGTGACAAATTTCCACAGCCTTCCTTCACTCACCTCAGGCTGGGCAGGCTGATGAGGGGCACCACAGTCGCACACATGGCTGAGCTGCTTTGTACTGGATGGTCGGAGATCTTTGCATGGACAGTGTAGACCCTGCCCACCGGAGACCGTGGTGAGCAATGGAGCTCAAGCACAGAGTCCATTTGATTTATTGTTGTCACAGATACAGTGAAAAACATGTTGTGCTATGCAGGCAGATCATACCAAAGTGCATCCGAGTGTTACAGCAGCAAAGAAGGTGCAGAGAGAGAGATCAGAATATTTAGGCTGTTAGACACACCATCGTTCTGTCTTTCTCACATTTCAATCACTTAACCTGAACTATCAATATATTTTCTCCCCCAACACTGTCCCCTCACCACTCCACCCACCACCCTTCCGCAACTATTGTATAATGCTGCCGCCTCCACACTTCCCATCAACTCTGATGGAGAGTATCTAGACTCGAAATGTTAAATTGCATTCTCTCCATGGATGCTGCCTGACCCACTGTGATCTCCAGCATTTTTGTTTACCTTCAGTTCAGATTCCAGCATCTGCAGTAATTTGTCCCTTTCCTTTAATATTTGGAGAGGTCCATTCAAACATCTGATGACCAGGTCTGCATTGGCAACTTTGGGGTCAGTCCAGAGGTCACACCATTTATCCTCGTGACAGGAGGTTCAACAACGACATATGAAGATTAATGAATGGATGTGTTCAGCAGCTACTCCTCTGTTTGATATTTTAACATAGAGATGAATCCATTTGTTTTGAAGGGTTGATATCTCACCATTGAGCACTAAAGTCACTGAAGATGCCAAAAAGGGTTTGTGCAGCTTATATCTGGGTAGCAAAGAGGATTCTCAGTTCAGCCAAAAACACTTACACAAAGAAAGAGTTGGCTGCACACACAGTGACAAGGTGTTGTGTCAATGTTAAGCAATAATCAGGAACTAGAACCACAGTATCCAAATAAAATCTGACAACATGAATCAAAAATAGCCTGCAATAGCAAGCACACTATTAATTTACCATCTTAGCATTAAGGCCTGCAACAGTTGAAATCATTTAACCTATTATCACTTTCAGAATAATTACGAATGAAAGCTTCTCCCTACTCTTCCTTTATGTTCATTTTCACAGATTGTCCACTTCATTGTTATCAAGAGTTACAACAGTAGAAAGTTGCATTTAAATATCTCCTTTTAATACCTGGTGTTCACAGTTTGTGAAGCAGCTTTCATCTTGTTGACATTTGGCTTCTAGCTGATGTCTCATTGCAGACAAGGAGGCTGATCTCTGATTGAAACCTCAATACAATCTCCAGCCTTGTCCAAGTCATTCCCTTCTCATGGGGAACCCTGTCAGATCTCAGGAGGGGGACTGATGTTAGAAAGACAAAAGCAGGTTTGTTGACGGTTGGGAGGTGACAACCACAAGTAATGTAGTAAAATGTCCCAAGGTGCTGACTATCAGCAAGAAAGGCAGAAGACATTAGTTAGATGTTCAGAGCTGAGAGTTAGATAGAATCCACAGAACAGCCTGGGTAGTATTGGTGATTCTCTCCATTTGTATTTCAATAAATATTACTCCTGAGGATAGTCTGTATTACAGAAGTGGAAATAGACAGTGTGGGTAGAGAGAGATGAAAAGCGAATGGCAATTAAAGTTTAACTTAACTCATGCTTCACTACTATGACACAAATATTCAGAAATATCATCCCACCTTGGTAGATCGTGAAATTTGAATTCAATAAAGAATTGGAGAGAACGAGCTGACCTAATGGTGACCACGTAACCACTTTCGATTTTGTAAACACCCACCTGGTTCACTAATGTTCTTGCAGAAAGGAAATCTACTGTCCTTACTTGGTCTGACCTCCATGGGACTCCACACACACAATAGTTGACTCTTAAAGAACTTGGGGAACGAGTGATAAAATGCTCATTTAGCTGATATCCTATGAATGAATATTTTTAAAAAAACACCATTGTCAATGCCAAATATTGACTATCCTCAGGAGTAATATTTATTGAAATCATATTGAAATGCAAATGAAGAAAATCACCAACACTATCCAGGTTATTCCGTAGATTAAATCTTACTTCTTAGTCACTGTTCTCAGACAAACTGGCTGCCATGGAAAGGGATATGGGTATGGATAGCATTAGTACTGATTGTACCCCCTAAAGTAGGTAGTCTTGGGACTGGGCCTTTGCTTGACCAGAGAATTTTCTGGATAGTGGAATGTCAAGTATATTCAGTTTATTCTACCATTGACCAAAGATCTTACCTTGAATTATATCAATCACATGCATAGTGGATTTTCCAATGTTTGATTTTATTTTCACGTTTGGTTTGATTTTTTGTCATGTGTACTGAGGTACGATGAAAAGTATTATTTTGCATGCTAATCAAATATATTGGGCAATAGAACAGAATGCAGTATATAATGTTACATGGTTCCTTTTCTAGAGGATACTGTGTCCTTGTTTTTTTTCAGAGGGGTAATAAACCGCTCTTGGTGCCGATTAGACCGGCTTGGTACAGAGATGAAAGGGTAAAGAGAGGCTCTTTTGTTTATATGTAAACAGATGAGACTTTGGGCCAAAGTGGTCATGTTTTAGAAGTGACCTGTATAATGAAAGGGGAGTGGTCAGCTCTCTAGCTGTGTGGAAACAGACTCTCTCTCGCTACCCTTCTAACTTCAACCTGTAAGCATCCGTTGCATTTTTAACTGTTTTTTTAAGGAGGTTTACTTATTAGGACTGTTTTGTATATTTGGAACAGCATAATTAAGTCTGATTTGGATAGACTGAGTTCTATAGGGGTTCTTTATTCTGTTTCATTGTATAATTTTGTGAATAAATTTCTGTCTGTTTTAAAACCTAGTAGTCAACCAAGCTAACTTACTCCGGGTAATTTTCACTGTACACTTACTGAAACAAATTGCAAAGTTATGGTCTGGGCTCTCTGCTCAAGAATGGTTTGAGTGGTCTGGCCTAGTCCATAACAACAGCTACAGAGAAGGTGCAGAGAAAAATCAACTCTAATGTATGAGAGGTCCATTCATAAGTCTGACAACAGTGGGGAATTGGCTCTTCTTAAATCTGTTGGTATGTGTTGTCAAAGTTTTGCATCTTCTGCCCAATGGAAGAGGGTGGAAGTGAGTATAACCAGGGTGGGATGGATTTTTGATGATGTCGGCTGCTTTCCCGAGGCAGTGGGAATAATAGACAGAGTCAATGGAGGGAAGGCTGGTTTTCATGATAGACTGGGCTGTGTTCACAGCTCCATAAGACCATAAGACATAGGAGTGGAAGTAAGGCCATTCGGCCCATCGAGTCCACTCCGCCATTCAATCATGGCTGATGCGCATTTCAGCTCCACTTACCAGCATTCTCCCCGTAGCCCTTAATTCCTCGAGACAACAAGAATCTATCAATCTCGGCCTTCAACTGGACTTCATTGAGTTGTAGAAATGACCCCTTAATCTTCTAAACTCCAACGAATACAATCCCAGTATCCTCAGCCGTTCCTCATATGTTATTTTCTGTAATTTTGTGTGGCCTTGGACAGGGTAGTTGCCATAACAAGCTGTGTTGCCATAAACAGCCATAAAATGGAACACCATAAAATAGATTTCTGCCTATCAATGGACAACATGAAACAGAAGAAACAAACGTGAATAAAGAAACATACAGGGAAAACTAGGAGGTGTTGGAACTCGAGAGATTGCCAGAGCAAAGTGTGCCAGATTGGAGAGGTCCAAAAAGGAATTTGATGTGTGTGCCATGACATTGTGGAGAGTGCCGTCCTCCTACCATGGCAACCACAACGGGATCTCTGTCACTAAAAGGAAGTAAATCAATTAAAGGGAGAATATTGCAGTGGTCCCATCACTCTGGAGGTTTCCCACATTATCTTTGGGAAAGGCCAGAGATTTACACAACCCTCGAGATGCTTTGGTAGGTGGTAACGACAGTGTTGGGGCCATTTAGAAAGAGACAATGAAAGGAGCAGGGGTGATGAGCTCATTGACCCACTCTCTTTGCTTGCTTCATCACGGCCAATTCATTCATGGCCAATTCTTAATTCCAGCCACACACCCAGGGACAGAGTCCAGGGATTGGCTGCAGGAAAAATTGAAAATAAATGGGTGATTTTAATATAATAGGCCAAAGTGAAAGCATATGAACAGAGAATATGGGAGCAAAATGAGGCCTATTCAGCCCATTCAGTGTGCCCCACAATTCGATCATGGCTGTACATTTCTCAACTCCGTTCTCCTGCCTTCTCCCTGGAACCTTTGATTCTCTTACCAATTAAGACCATCTCTGTCTTAGGTACACTCAATCATTTGACCTCCACAGCTTTCGGCAGCAATGAGTTCTGTAGATTCGCCATCTTCTTGCTGAAGAAATCCCTCCAGATCTCAGTTATAGAATCACCATCATATAGCACAGAAATAGACCCTTCGGCTCAACTCATCCATGCTGACTAGTTTTCCGAGTCCCATTTGCTTGTGTTTGGCCCATATCCTTTTCTGCTCACATTCCTGTCCCAACATCTTTTAAACGTTGTAATTGTAATCTTCTGTACGACTTTCTCTAGCAGCTCGTTCCATTCACGCATCATCCTCAATGTGAAAACGTTGCCCCTCAGGTCCCTTTTAACTCTTTCCCCTCTCTCTTTAAACTTGCAACCTCTAGGTTTGGACTCCCCTATCCTGGTGAAAAGGCTTTGGCTGTTCACCTCCTTTCACTCAGAGGCTGTGCCCTCGGGTCCTAGTCTCTCCTACTAGTGGAAACCTCTTCTCCAAGTCCACTCTATCTAGAATTCTGGAAGTATCAATCAAATCCTTCTCAACTCATCGAGTATAGACCCAGAGTCCTCAACTGCTCCTCATGCGTCAAGCCATTTATCCCCGAGATCATTCTTGTAAACCTCCTTTGGACCGTCTCCAAAGCCAGCACCTCCTTCCTTACATACGGAGCATAAAACTGCTCACAATATTCCAAATGTGGTCTGCCTAGAGCCTTACACAGCCTCAGCAGCACATCTCTGCTCTTGTACTCTAGCCCTCTTGAAATGAATGCTAACATTGAATTTGCCTTCCTAACTGCCAAGTGAACCTGCATGGAGAATCCTGAACTAGGGCTCTTAAGTCCCTTGGTACTTCAGATTTCTGAAGTCTTTCCCCCTTAAGAATATAGCCCATTTCTCTATTCTTGCTACCATAGTGCATAACCTCGCATTTTCCTACGTTGTATTCCATCTGCCACTTCTTTGCCCACTCTCCTAGCCTGTCCAAAAGACTTAGGCAGCTCCCTGCGACCTCAACTTTATGCATAATGATTCTCCAGCACAATACTGGGAAAGGGCAGGACTCCTTTGAGATGAGACAGTGATGCAGTCTCTTGTCTCTCTGGTTTGGTGTAAGGTAATGGAAAAACATATAACAAGGGGCAGGTTGGGTTGGTGTTCTGGAAGAGTGAAATTATATTAATTCAACCGTATCTCATTATAAAGTTTCCACATGATGTAAGGATAATGGAGGAACCAAGCTTTACATTTAAATTGGGAAATAAATAATCAGAAAAGTAGCATCCGCTATCTTAAATTTAAAAGCTGAGGAGGGAGAACAATATCATTAAGTACTTTCTCTTGACGCATTTACTTCTAACTAGTCTCAATAAAAGGAAACACAGAAAGAGATTTGACTAAGGCACATAAATAAGAATGAACTAATAAATGCAATTACTCTTGGGGCTGGTGAATATGTCAAACCCAAACCAAGGAAGCTCATTACTTCTCAATAACAGGCAAAGGCCCCAAACTATTGAAAGTTAATTAGAGAAATGAATCCTCTCTGAGTTTACTGCTTCCAAATTGCAAGCTTCATAAACCAAATCGCTGCAAATAATTGCTTCCGCATATCTAGTGAGGTTGATCTTGTTCACAAACCGAGCAGGCTGCAAGGACAATGGTAATACAATATTCAGGCTCTCCAGTGGAGGCCACAGCCCCTTCCCTACCCAACGCTCGCTTACTCGAACATGTTCAGCCACCCACATCAGTACTCCCTCCCGAACAGCACCCGGTGCCCCCTAAACCACATCAGTACTCCCTCCCGAACAGCACCCTGTGCCCCCTAAACCACATCAGTACTCCCTCCCGAACAGCACCCTGTGCCTCACTACCCCACATCAGTAGTCCTTCCCGAACAGCACCCTGTGCCCCCTAAACCACATCAGTACTCCCTCCCGAACAGCACCCGGTGCCCCCTAAACCACATCAGTACTCCCTCCCGAACAGCACCCGGTGCCCCCTAAACCACATCAGTACTCCCTCCCGAACAGCACCC
>NC_057743.1:9441312-9489878 GCF_004010195.1 Chiloscyllium plagiosum | reverse complement strand
GTGCCCCCTAAACCACATCAGTACTCCTTCCCGAACAGTACCCTGTGCCTCCCTACACCACATCAGTACTCCCTCCCAAACAGCACCCTGTGCCCCCTAAACCACATCAGTACTCCTTCCCGAACAGTACCCTGTGCCTCCCTACACCACATCAGTACTCCCTCCCGAACAGCACCCGGTGCCCCCTAAACCACATCAGTACTCCTTCCCGAACAGTACCCTGTGCCTCCCTACCCCACATCAGTACTCCCTCCCGAACAGCACCCGGTGCCCCCTAAACCACATCAGTACTCCTTCCCGAACAGTACCCTGTGCCTCCCTACACCACATCAGTACACCCTCCCAAACAGCACCCTGTGTCCCCTAAACCACATCAGTACTCCTTCCCGAACAGTACCCTGTGCCTCCCCACCCCACATCAGTACTCCCTCCCGAACAGCATCCTGTGCCTCCCTACCTCACATCAGAACTCCTTCCCGAACTGCACCCTGTGCCTCCCAGCACCACATCAGTACTCCTTCCGAACAGCACCCTGTGCCTCCCTACCCCACATCAGTACTCCCTCCCAGACAGCACCCTGTGCCTCCCGAGGCCACATCAGTACTCCCTCCGGAACAGCATCCTGAGCCCTGTTACACCACATCGGTACACTCTCCCAGACAGCACCCTGTGCCAACCTACCCCATTTCAGTACGCTCTCCCGAACAGTACCCTTTGCCCTCCTAACCCAAATCAGTACTCCATCCCGAACAGCACCCTGTGCCTCCCTACACCACATCAGTACTCCCTCCGGAACAGCACCCTGTGCCTCCCTACGCCACATCAGTACTCCCTCCAGAACAGAACCCTGTGCCTCCCTGCGCCACATCAGTACTCCCTCCAGAACAGCACCCTGTGCCTCCCTATCCCCCATCAGGACTCCCTCCCGAAAAGCACCCTGTGTCTCCCTACACCACATCAGTATTCCCTCCCGAACAGCACCCTGTGCCTCCCTACCCCACATCAGTACTCCCTCCTGAACAGCACCCTGTGCCTCCCTACCCCATATCAGTACTCTCTCTCAAACAGCACCCTGTGCCTCCCGACCCCACATCAGTACACCCTCCCGAACAGCATCCTGTGCCTCCCTACAGCACATCAGTACTCCCTCTCAAATAGCACCCTGTGCCTCCCTACCCCACATCAGTACTCCCTCCTGAACAGCTCCCTGTGCCTCCCTGCACCACATCAGTACTCCCTCCTGAATAGCACCCTGTGCCTCCCTACACCACATCAGTACTCCCTCCCGAGCAGCACCCTGTGCCTCCCTACCCCACATCAGTACTCCCTCCCGAACAGCACGCTGTGCCTCTCTACCCCATATCAGAACTCCCTCCCATTCTGCACCCTGTGCTTCCCAACCCCACATCAGTACTCCCTCCTGAACAGCACACTGTGCCTCCCTACACCACATCAGTACTCCCTCCCGAACAGCACCCTGTACCTCCCTACATCACATCAGTACTCACTCCCGAACAGCACCCTGTGCCTCCCTACATCACATGAGTACTCCCTCCCGAACAGCACCCTGTACCTCCCTACATCATATCAGTACTCCCTCCCGAACAGCACCCTGTGCCTCCCTACATCACATCAGTACTCTCTCCCGAACAGCACCCTGTGCCTCCCTACATCACATCAGTTCTCCCTCCGGAACAGCACCCTGTGCCTCCCTACATCATATCAGTACTCTCTCCCCAGCAGCACCCTGTGCCTCCCTACCCCACATGCACTGCAAGAAGTTGTCTCACCAACAAGGTTTGCTTGGGCAGTAAAGATTTGGAAATAATTGCCATACATCCATCCCATTAAGAACTTTTTTTAAAAACAGTGTCATTGAACCTAAGAGGTACCCTGCATATAGTGCCCGTCCATCATTATCTGATTATGGAATTCTTGTCAATCACCCAACATCAAATTCCTTTTCTTACTTGGATGGAAAAAGCTAATATGTTCATGGTGCTTCATTCTCCCTCTTTTTACCCTTGTTATTTTTTTCTACTCTTGTTCCTCATCTTGAAATCTACGGTTTTATATCCTCTCTCTCTCTACCAATGACATGGGTAGGGAAAGGGAGGAGGACCTGAAATGAGAACATAGGGCGTTAGGTTGGAACCTAAAAGGCAGGACGAGTAGAAGATCTCAGGATTGCTACCGATGCCACAGGTTAGTGAGGCTAGAAATAGAGTGGGTGTGCAGCTGAACATGTGGCTGCATAACTGGTGTAGAAGGGAGGGCTTCAGATATATGGATCATTGGGATACCTTCTGGGGAAGGTGAGACCTGTACAAGAAAAATGGGTTGCACCTGAACTGGAGGGGCACCAATATCCTGGGCGGGAGGTTTACTAGAGCTCTTTGGGAAGGTTTAAACTAGATCGGCGGGGGGGGTGGGAATCCGAGCTACAGATCAGATGATAGAGTAGGTAGTGAACAGCCAGATACAACATGCAGAGATAGGCACTTGATAGGCCAACAGTGCAGTCAGTGTGATGGGTTGAAGTATGTCTATTTTAATGCAACAATTATCAGGAATGAGGGTGACAAACTGAGGGCATGGACCAGTACTTGGAACTATGATTTTGTCCCATTACGGAGTCTTGGGTATCACAGGGGCAGGTATGGTTGATGAATGTTCCCAGGTTTAGATGTTTCAGAAGATATGGGGGGTGGGGCAAGGTAAAACAGGAAGAGGAGTGGCATGGCCTATCAGGGATAGTATCACAGCTGCAGAAATGGAGGTCGTCAAGGAGGGTTTGTCAACAGAGTCAGTATTGGTGGAAGTCGGAAACAGGAAAGGAGCAGTCATTTTATTGGAAAGATTTGTCGCACCCAGACAAGGAAGGGATGGTAGGTTGAAAGACCCTTGTGTGACAAGCGATGTGGAGCATCTAGTCAAAAGGAAGAAGGAAGCTTACGTAAGGTTGAGGAGGCAATTATCAGACAGGTTCTATCGGGTTACAAGGTAGCCAGGGAGGAACTGAAGAAGGGGGCATGAAAAAGTTTTAACGTGTATGTCACAAAGCTAGTCCTTTATTTTCTAAAAGCTGTTCCTTGGCTCAAGGAGACTCTGTCCTAGAATTCTTTCAAAAGGGTGGTAAACCACGCTAGGCTCTGAACAGCTCTCCAGCTGAGCAGTTTAGTTCAGTCCAGAACTGGTTGGGAGTTCAACAGTGATCTGTGTGGAAACTCTCTCTTCTTTCCTTCTAACTTCAAACTGTAAGCATCTGACCCTTTGTTTAATTCACTGTTTTAAAGGAGGTTTGCTTATTGGGACTGTTGTGTATATTCGGAACAGCACACTTCAGTCGAATTTGGATAAACTGAATTCTGTTGGGGTTCTTTATTGTGTTTTTCGTGTTTCATTATGTAATTTTGTGAATAAACGTTTTGTCTGTTTTAAACCTGGTAGTCAACATTGCTAACTTAATCCGGGTAATTTTCACTGTATACTTAACAAAACAAATTGCAAAGTTAGGGTCTGGGCTGCCTGCTTAAGAATGCTTTGAGTGGTCTGGCCTAGGCCATAACAGGTAGGATTAAGGAAAACCCCAAGATATTCCACACTTGTGTGAGGAACAAGAGGATGGCCAGAGTGAGGGCAGGGCCAATCTTGGATAGTGGAGAGAACTTGCACCTTGGAGGTGGTATGGAAAGGCCTTAATGAATACTTTGCTTCAGTATTCACAACTGAGAGGAACATTGACATTTCTGAGGACAGCGTGAAACAAACTGATATGTTCGAACAGGTTGATTTTAAAAAGGAGGACATGTTGAAATTTTTTTTAAAAACATGAGGATAGATAAGTCCCCTGGGCCAGACGGGATATATCCAAGGTTTTTAACAGGCAGCGAGGGAAGAGATTGCTGCACCTTTGGAAATGATCTTTGTGCCCTCACTGTCCACTGGAGTAGTGCCAGATGATTGGAGGCTGGCAAATGTTATTCCCTTGTTCAAGAAAGGGAATAGGGATAACCCTGGGAATTACAAACCAATCAGTCTTACGTCTGTGTTGGACAAAGTGTGGGAGAGGAATCTGAGAGATAGGATTTACAATTACTTGGGAAATCATAGTTTGATTAGAGATAGTCAGCATGGCTTGGTTTTTCACTGTTAGTTAAGTCAATGCAGAACAGATGAAGCAGAGCAAAATTCACAAAACCACACAAACTTAAGCTGCTAGATTTCCAATTAAGATTACAGGAGTAAGCCATTCGGCCCTTTGAGTCTGTGCCACCATTCAATAGGACCATGTAATCTCAGTATCCTACTCCCGGTTTCTCTCCCATGCCCCATGATCTTTTTAGCCACAAAGCTACATCCAGCTCCATTTTGAATATATCTTACAAACTGGCCCCAGCAGCTTTCTGTGGTAGAGAATTCCACAGGTTCACAACCCTCGGAGTGAAGAAATTCATCATTTCAGTCCCGAATGGCTTACCCCTTGTTCAAAGACTGTGACCACCAGTTCTGGACTTTGTCAACATCAGGAACATTCTTCCCGCCTTGAGCCTGTCCAGTCACGGCAGGATTTTATATGGCTCTATGAGATTCCCAGTCATTCTTCCAGAACGCATTTCTCAATTAGAAACAGTCCTGTTCTTGAGGAAGGACGTTGGGTGCTCAAGATCCACAAGTCCCAGTCTTTGGATGAGATTTTCAACTGAACTCCTCTCTGCCCATCTCACATATGGACATTGAATACCTCTGAAGGAAAGTGTAGAGTTTACAATGCAAGGTGAGGCTAACATTTGCAAGATAAATGAACAGGTCAATCGTTTCATTTATTGCTCTGTGGATATAGTTGCATCATTGATTCACGTCAGCAACTGTCCACTGAAGAAGTTTGGGAATAAATTATATCTGTCAGATTACAACGATTTTTTTCTCCTGAATGATAAAAAGAAACTTTCCAAGTAATAGATTGTGGAGCATTTTAACAAAGGGTCTTCAAAATTTCAATAGCTGCTGAAACAGCCCTATCTTCAAAGCACTTATATAGAGACAAATGTGAATGTACAACAAAGAACTAGCCAACTCTTGAGTTTGCTGGCTCTCCATCTGTAAGAGTCCATGCCATGCACTGATCACTCTCTGCACAGATTAGTTCATTCCAAAAGATTGTTTCAAGTGTTCCTTAACTACATAAAGTACAGAGGCAGTGCTGCATTATCAGGGATCCAGTCTTTCAGATGAGACTTTAAACTGTGCTTCCAGGTCACTGAAAAAAATCTAAGGCCATTATTTTGGAAAAAATGAGTAGATGTATACTGCTAGCCATTATTTATCTGTCAGTCAACATCGTGAAAACAGTTTATCCCACTGTTATCATATTGCAAAACCTCTTCTTTTAATGTCAAAACGAAGGGAGAGGACAGACACAGTCCCCACTAGCACAGATTTTGTAGTGGAGTATCCCACATGTGGGGACATTGCAGGTGTTAGCATACCCAACTTTCAAAAGACTAGCCTCATTCTAGGAGACCCAGCACCCCGATTATGGCTTTGCCCCAACAGGAAGGTATTTTCACAAGTACACACATCATCCTTGTGCATGGGCCAGACCAATCTTCACCGTATCTTTCTAATTTTAGAGTTTTGTCTGCAAACCACTTTGGACTTTCATAAACCCATAAAAGGCATGGTAAAATTGATTCCTTTCTTGCCAAATGAACAGATAAATGTGAGCCAATTATACGAACAGTGTTGCAATCCTTACAGGATAGGGTGCCCTGTCATGTATAAACTTCCCAGTTAATGTGTGTGTGTGTATATATATATGTGTGTGTGTGTGTGTGTGTGTGTGTTTGTGTGTGTGTGTGCATGCGTGTTTGTGTGTGTGAGTGAGGGGAGGGGCGAGGGGGTTGAAAGATTCATACCCTGTGAACATTGAAAGAAAGCAATTGCAGAGAAAAAACGGAGCAAGAAAGCAAACAGTGAAGAGGGTTAGAGATTAATTCAGAATGCAATTAAATAACCTGGAGGAATTTCCAGCTAAGAGACATCGAGGAAAGTGAATCACTCTTGCTGATAAATAATCAACAAAAAAGATCTGGCAGCGATCAAACACTGTTTAAAAAACACTTAAACTTCTTCAGCATTCTTTACAATGCCTTTCATTTTGGCATCTTGATTGTTTGCAAGACCAGTTTGGAGAAGCATGTCAGGAACTAAGTTCAGTCTTAACACTCAGTTGGCTGATTGACAGCACCCATGTAACCAATTACAATGTAGTATCTCAAACTTTTGACACTCAGTTGCGATGGTTGAGGGAATTGAACAATCTAATCAGGCCATTAGAAATACTAAAAATAGCATCTTCACAAGACCTTCCAAATCCAATGGCAAGGACTATTATCCACCAGCAATGTCTTCTCCCAAGCCAACCTGCCCCGTATTGAGGTGCCAAACATGCCATTCACCCCTGACATAACACTCCTGAAAACAAAACTATCTTATCGAGAAATCAATCACAGTAGGGGTTAAATATCAGCAAAGGTGGGGTAAGTCTTTCAGGAAGAGGCTCAATATGTCTCGCTGGGATGACACACTGAAAACCAAGCTCTTCCTTGAGCGGTCACAGAAGTTGAAAAAAATGTAGAATCATCTGTCTTTTCGACCCAGACTGACAGAAAGGATGGATCAGGCTTCTGTACTTAACCAGAATTACTATGGATTACAAATACATAGACACTAGCTGCAGGTAAACAATTATGAAACATCAGCACATATCCCCAGTAGTAAGGGTTCCTTGTCATAGTGATAGCTTCCCTATCTCTGAACCAGGAGGTCAGGGTTTAAGGCCAGAGGTCATTAATAATATCTTTGAACAGGTTGCTGAGAAAGTGTTTACATCTCCACTGCTTAAAACCCTAAAGCCTCATAAGCTCCCCTCCCCCCAAACCTCACACAATGACAGAAATAT
Source organism: Chiloscyllium plagiosum (assembly GCF_004010195.1). Taxonomy (NCBI): domain Eukaryota; kingdom Metazoa; phylum Chordata; class Chondrichthyes; order Orectolobiformes; family Hemiscylliidae; genus Chiloscyllium; species Chiloscyllium plagiosum. The sequence continues at coordinate 9,482,914 of NC_057743.1, read as the reverse complement.
TCAAACATTAGATGTTTTGGTTAGAAGGAGAGACTGGAAGACAGGTCAGCAGTTCCTGTTCACAGGATTTGTTGATCAGAAAACTACTTTTTTCTCTAAAGGTTTTCACCATTTGGCAGTGACACAGGGCACATTTATAACAACCTCTGACTTAGTAGTGAAAAGACCCAGCTCACAGTGACTGCTGAAGTAAAAATAAACTGATTTTCTTCAGGCTAGAAGTACATTAACTGCAAAGAACAGAGCTAGCTCCTGAGCTGATGGAGATCTGATAATATCTCTCAGTCTTGTTCACAACACAGAAAGTGTTCAACTCCCTGAGAACCAATCACATGCCTGTTGGCAGGCAGGGGGCCTTTGACATCAATTACTGACCATTAGGCCACAGAACCAACCAGCCACCTATTGCCAATGAAATCTCCATTTGTACACACCCCTGGCTCTGAAACATTTGGACACTCTCTTACGAGTGCTTAAACCTACAGCTGTGTGAACAGTACTTACATTGAGTCTCAGGTTACTTTCTTTCAAAAACATGCAGCCATCAGCAATCCTTGTGTTTTAAAACAGTTTTCTCATTTCAATCCACAATTACAAACACAGTAAAATGAAAGACACGTTCATTACTCATTGAAAAGAGAGGCTCCTCATTGGGAACCCATAGAGGTGAAGTCAAGACAATGGAGAAACATCCAAACCTCCAGTTAACCCACCAAGCCACGTTTCAAACAGCTCCACACGTGACAGAGTCTGCAGATCAGCCATCTCGGGTCTGATCAAAATCAAATGGGAGTAAGTCATCCTTGATGCCAATGGATTAAATGGGGAGAACATTCAGAAATCTGAAGTGCAAAGGGACTTTGGAGTCCTAGTCCAGGTTTCTCTTGAGGTAAACTTGCAGGTTGAGTCTGTAATTTGAAAGGCAAATACAATATTTTCATTCATCTCGAGAGGATTAGAATATAAAAGCAGGGATGCACTTCTGAGGCTTTTTAAGGCCCCGGTCAGACCACATTTAGAGTATTGAGAGCAATTTTGGGTCCCATACCTCAGGAAGGAGGTACTGGTCCTGGAGCAGGTCCAGAGGAGTGATCTCAGGAATGAAAGACTTAATATACGAGGAACATTTCAGGACTCTGGGTCTATACTATATGGAGTTCAGAAGGAAGAAGGGGATCTAATTGAAGCTTACAGAATGCTGAAAGCCCTGGACAGAGTGGACATTGAGAAGATGTTTTCATTAGCAGGAGAGACGAGGACCAAGGGCACAGCCTTAGAGTAAAGGGAAGACCTTTTAGATCGGAGATAAGGAGAAACCTCTTCAGCCAGAGAGTGGTGACTCTGTCGAATTCATTGTCCCAGAAGGCTGTGGAAGTCAGGTTATTGAGTACATTTCAAACAGAGATAGATAAGTTCTTGATTGCCAAGGGGATCAAAGGTTATGGGGAAAATGGGAAAATGGGGTTAAAAAATCAATCAGACATGATCGAATGGCGGAACAGATTTGATGGGCCGAATGGCCTAATTTCCGCTCTGATATCTTATGGTGTGATGGTCTGACTGAGCAGAAGTGGTTAGTGCTCTCATTTTTGAATGAAAGTTTTGTAAGTGGCACTTACAGGAGACTTGGGACAAATTAACTGACCTCTGGAAAATAAAATGACAAACATTACACTTTGGATGTTGGAAATCTGAAACAATGGCACAAGTACCTGACCAATCTGTGACTATTCTCCGTAGGTGGGCAACATGTTTGACTCAAGCTGCTGTAACTGATTGCTGCTTGCAGTCAGTATGCATCAGAAGGCCCTGATTAATGCACATGACTATCACGACTTAAAAACATGGTTAGATGCCACTAAGTAGATGGCAATGCCTTAGACAATAGACAATAGGTGCAGGAGTAGGCCATTCTGCCTTAACCATTTGTATGTGTTGTGTAAGGCCACTAGGACCCCTTCCATCCTTATCAAGGGAAGTGCTAACCTTTTCTCCTTTCATAAAAACAGCTTGCACCTCTTAAAGGGGAAGTGCATAGTGGCTGGCATAATATAATCTGGGCTTAAACTCCCATTGGCTGAGGGCCTGTCTGTCTTCCTAAAAGACAACTTCACTCTGTTTCAAAGAAGGATGGAGGGGTTGTCTCTGACCTTTTTGATAATATTTATTCCTCAACCAGTATCACTAAAACGGATCACCTGAGCATCACCAGATTGTGGGATCTTGCTGCATATCGTCCTTGACTGCTGCATTCCCCACATTATAACAGGGACTACACTTTCCAAAGCACTTCATTAGTTGCAAATCACTTTGGAGATGTCCTGAGGTGACAAGGGGCACTATATATAAACGGCAAATTCCTCCTTTCTTGATTAAAATGCGACAACTGCTCCTTTAATTTCCCATGAGAAAGTTACTGCCACTCACAGGGGATCTGCTCAGAGTGGAGTCTTACCTCAAGCTGCTAAAACCAGGGATATGGAACTGTAGTTCAACATGAGTTGGCTTACCATTCTTGCTCAAGTAAGCCTATGGATTTAACTGTAACCCTGAATACAATGTCACAGAGTAGGTTGAGAAGAAAATAATAATAATGTTAAGTAATGCTAGTCAGTGAAGCTTTTCTGTTTCTGTTCATTAAATGAGAATTAAATTGTGCTTCTGGAGGCAATTTTTCACAATTATGTTTTGAAACATTGAAATTATGAGTTATGGGATGTCTTTGCTCATTTTAATGAAAGGCAGACTTGAGCATAAGGGCATGTTCAGTGAGACAGTTTTCCCTGCTTGTTTAATAGCAGACCAGGACGTAATCTCAGATTTCCTTCCCACTCTGTACATTTCCTAGTGCCTTGCTTCACTGCCATGAATTATATTGTTCATATTAACCAATAATGCTACAGCCCATCCCACCCATGTCCAAATACCAATTTTCACATCACAAAAATGCTATATAGTGTGGAAAATAAAAACTGATCTGCAAGTAACAAACAGATTGAGCACTTTTTCGATTATTGCAATGCTCCCAATTGTTGAGGAGAAAGTGAGGTCTGCAGACGCTGGAGATCAAAGTTGAAACTTTATTGCTGGAACAGCACAGCAGGTCAGGCAGCATCTAGGGAACAGAAGATTCGAAAGTAACAAACAGATTGAGCACTTTTTTGATTATTGCAATGCTCCCAATTGTTGCACTTGTTGTATCAGATCTGACTAAATTATCTATTTGTTGAAAATGTACTTGACCACTTTGCATTTTCAATTACTTTGCTTTAACTTGCTCTTTCTGCAGGGGCAGAATGAGGAGGAGGGAATGAGGGCAAGAGAAACGGGAAGTTCCTTGCTTCCAAATTGATGATTATAGTTATGTCTTTCATCTCCAATACATTTCATAGCAAGAGGTGAAAATCAAAATCAGAGATCTTCACGCCCAATTCCATTCTGTAACTTTAGATAAAACAGTAAATTTCAACTTTGAGGATCCCCTCTCTTCCAATTCAAACAAATAAGAACAAATCCATTAGACGATTCAAGAGAAAGATGCTCTCACTTAGACACTTTGCAAACTCTTATCCCCAAGTTGGAAGGTTGTAGGTTTATAACACCTTTCTCCAGAATCTTGAGTGTAAAATCCATACTGATGCACCAGCTGCAGTCCTGAAGGAGTGCTGCATTGTCTCAGGCACCAATTTTCAAATGTGACATTGAACTGATACCATGTCAGCCCTCTCAGACAGAAATAAAAAAAAATAGAAACTCCCATGACACGATTGGAAGAACAGAATTGGGTCCAGAGTTCTGGTCAATGTTAATCACTCAACCAACATGAGGAAACAGATCAACATGAAACATGGACCCCACACGGCTCCGGAAATCTCTCCCTTTTTATTTATTTTTTTCATTTTTTTAAAGTCGCTTATTTAGTCATTGGAGGCTGTCAAAACTGAGGAGGGACCATGGATGGTCATGATTACAAATTCTAAGCAGAGTTCTAGGGCAACACGAAATTAGAAGTATGTATCGCCCTCAATGTACTCTGTGTAAAGTGAGGAGGGTGAATCAGCTCACTTCTTTCCAACCTTCTTAGTATGCCACAAAAAGGATGTTTTCTTCATTTTAACACGAGGTTAAACATCTCTTCAATTAAAATGCAACTAACTATCTTAACCAGAAAGAGAAAGGAACAAATTACTTGGCTTTTTCAAGTGAAAGAAAATCAAAATTATTTCAATAAAACCCTGAGAAAAATAAAAATGTGATGTCAAACAGCACATATACAAGTAGAACACTGAGAAGAGATAGTGTCCAGTTCAAAGATAAAATGAAAAGAACATATCAGATACAAAGAACAAAGAAAGTTTACAGCCCAAGAACAGGCTCTTCAGCCCTCCAAGCCTGAGCCGATCCTAAACTACTGTCTAAACCTGTCGCCCAATTCCTAAGCATCTGTATCCCTCTGCTCCTCACCTACTCTTGCATCCATCTAGACGCATCTTAAATGAATCTACCATGCCTGCCTCTACCACCTCTGCTGGTAATGCCCACCCACCACCCTCTGTATAACGTACTTGCCACGTGTATCGCCCGCGTGTTACATTTTTTAACTCATCCCTGTGGTATATGGTTTTAACCTGAGACCAAGTTTGTTTCCCTGATCTCTGGGTCGTCAATAGTAGTGAACATTTCAGTTGCCTTTAGGTTCTCTGTGTCCTGGATGTTTGCTTTTAATTAGCTCTCTCACGAAGTAATTTTCTTCAAAACTATTGGAAAAACACTTTTTCTGACTGAGCTCTGTCAAAGCTAACTCACTGGAATATGTTATGGACAAGGCCAGGCCCCCTCAAAACATTTCAAGAAAGTAGCCCAGGCCCTAACTTTGCTAGTTGTTTTAAGCAGGGGTAATGTGGATATCCCAGGGGGGATGCAGTGGGCCCACCACTTAGTTTTATTTGCAAGGTTACTGAATAAAACACAAACAAAAGAGAATAAAATATAAAATAACCTAACCATTTAAAATCCCAATCAAGTCTATCACAACTTAATGATGCTGTTCCAAATTCCTGCTTCAATCCCCATAAAGATAAAATCAAACACAGGGTCTGATAGGAGAGAGAGAGAGAAGGCAGAGTGATTCAGCATGGAACACCTTCTTCCATTGAGCTGTTTCTTTGACCAGCAGCCTCAAAAAAAAATGACCGACTGCTTTCAGTGAATAGCCAGACTGCCAAAGCCAAACCAAATCAAACTAGGGTAAAGCTGAACTGGAAGACTTGGCCACACCCCATCACTGTACAAGTGCCATTTTTAAAACTTAAAAGCTTTTTCAAGTGGATAAATGCAGACAAAATGAAGCCTCTGTCTTTACGATCCCTCTTAAAAAACCAAGGACAACCTGACCTTGGAGCAGCATCGTCACAAATATAACTGGCTTGTGTGTTCCAGTGCTTGAGTTCCTTGCCTCCAACTTGATAATTGTAGGCGATGTCTTTCAGCTCCAGTATGTTTCATAATAACCAATGAAAATCAAAATTGGAGATGAGGGATTTTTCACACCCAACTACATTCTGTATCTTTTGATAAAATATTAAATTTCAGTTCAGACAATTCCCTCTATTCTTATTCAGCTTCACAAAACCTGCCTATGGTCAGTTGATTGCCATGGACATTTTAATTTTGTTTTGATTTTTGAAACACTTTGTCCAGGAAAGTCATTAGAATTGGGAGCAAGAGTAGGCCATTCAGCCTCTCAAACCTGCTGTCATCGAATAAGATCGTGGCTGATCTTGTCTCGGGCCTCAATTCCACGTTTCTGCTCACTGTCCATCACCTTTCAATCCACTACTAATTTAAAAAAATCTGTCCATCTTCTCCTTAAAACGTGCTCAATGCCTGGCTACAAACTGTACTCTGGAGTCGGGAATTCCACAGATTTATGACCCTTTGAGAGGAGTAGCTTCTCCCTCACCTCTATTTTAAATCTGCTACCCCTTACCCGAAAATTACGATTTCTTATTTGAGATTGTCCCACCTGAGAAAACATATTCTCGACATCTACTTTGTCAACACGGGTGCCACTAGACCAGCTTTTAATTCTTGACTTTCATCATATTCAAAGATCCCCATCTGCCACAGTGGGATCTTAACTCCTGTCACTCATTCTGGGTTTCTGGCTGGCTCTGAATTACAGGCCCAGTGATATTATTGCCACCATTGCCTCCTTACAGTTCCCTCAGGGAGGCTGGGTTGTTGTAACCTATTTTATAGGTATGTTGTAGAGCGGAGCTATGGACAGTGATGGTAGAGGCGTCACTAGTGTCCCCTTCATCACATGGTTATCCAGCTGCATTCACTTGCTGTTGCCATACATTGGATGGATACGGGTTGATAATTGATCTGTGTGGCTGTGGTATGAACACACTTTCCATCTCTATCCAGTCCTGGGGTGGAACTTGAATGCAGAGCTTCTGGCTCAGAGGACAGGACATGACCGAGTATGTCACAAGATTTCCAGTGTCCTTTTGATTGTCTTTTTGATTGAGTTCCAATGAACCAAATTGCTCGCAAGCCAAAGAGGCAGACCTTAAAAGGGTCACTGTATAATAAAAGCATTGCAGACTTGATAAATTTAATTTGTTTTGGAGAGAGCTAATGCACACCAGCCCCTGTAGTCCCCACAGGTTATAGAAAGTTTCAAGCAGAAACTCTTTTCAATTTGTGCCCAAGTTGCTTATTCAAACAGCACCAGACATCTATTTAGCCTTAATTAACAATAAAATGAACGCACTACTTTACATCTGTATTATTTATTCATTTGTTAGCTAAACTGACAGAAGTAGTGAGGAGCACATGCTGTTTATTTGTCATGTAATGGTTTATGTAATTGGGCTAAACATTTGTTCAAATTCTCTCACGGTATGAGCTTTTTAAAGAGAAATTCAGTCGGTGTCTCTGGCTAGGTGAGAATGTATTGCCCATCCCCGGACAGAAGTTTCGGGTGACCCATGTTACTCTGGGTCTGGAACCACACGTAGTTCAAACCAGGTAAGAATGGTAGATTTCCTTCCTGACTTCACATCAGTAAACCAGATTGTGTCTTTAAGATAAATGCCAATGGTTGCGTGATCACCAAGAGATAAGTTCTTACCTCATATAGAAAGCTTTATTGGAATCAATTTTATTAAAATAAAATTTCATCATATGTGCAATTTGAACCCCCCCATCCTCAGAATTTCAGCTTGAGGCTCTGAATTACCTGACCAATGTCATTAGAATCACATTGCCATCGCCCCACCGCTGAGTTTAATTTTAAGCTTAATTAAAGTTTCCTTGGATTTAATTGGATATTGTTTATTTTAAAATCAGAAATATAAAGTTGATATCAGTAAAAGCTACCAAATGGCACTAAAAACACATGCGTTCCTACAAAGAATGAAACCTGTCAGTCTTACCCAGGTCACAGTCTATAAATGTGAATCCAAGCACTTACTGACATGATTGGCTCAAAACTGCTATCCACAAGTAGCCAGTTGTAACAAATTCTGAAGATTTAAGTGGAAGTTTAAACACCACCTTCTCAACACGAACACATTGACATAAACTTGAGGTAATTGCACAAAAGCAAATGCTATACATTATGGAGATGAGTTTCTGTAAAACATCAGGTTTTAAATATTCCATTTGGTGCAATTTCAGATTTAGGAAATAACACAGAGGGTGCACCATACCTTAGACTGACAAAACCTGCTGACAAATTTCTGAGTCAAGCACTCTCTTGTTTGATAGAACTCGTAGAAATGTTGCTGATTCTCAAATTGACTGCTGAACTCTGACCAGAAGACAAATGCAGGTAGTCATAGAGTCATAAAATCGTACACCATGTTTATGCTGACCAACAAATACCAAACTACCATTTATTTGCATTTGATCAATCGTCTTCTATATCCTGGCATTTTAAGTGCTCATCCAGCTGTTTCTTAAATGTTGCGAGAGTACTTGCCTCCACCACCCTCTCAGGCAACACGTTCCATATTTCTACCATCCTCTGGATGAAAACATTTTTCTCTCAGATCTCCTCTAAACCACTTACTCCTCAACTTAAACTAATTCCCTCTGGTTTCAGACAGTCGGCCACGGGGAAGAGAGTCTCATGCTCTATTCTGCCTACACATCGCGTTATTTTGTACACCTCAATCAGGTGCCCCCCTCAGTCTCCACTGTTACAAAAAAAAAACCCAGCCTCTTTCTTTCTCTCTTCATAACTGAGACTTGCCATTCCAGGCAATACCCTACCAGGAATGTCCTCTGCCCTCCCCTCCAATGAAATCACAACTTTCCAATGACCAGAACCACACACAATATTCCATCACTGGCCCTAACCATTATTTTATAAAGTTGTTACAAGACATCCTTGCTCATATATTCTATGCCGTGGCTAATGAAGGCAAGCATTATGTGTGCTTTCTTCACTACCTTGTCTACCAGTTCTGACACCTTCAAGGATCTATCAACTTATACAACAAGATCCCATTGATTATCAATCTTCTATTCATTACATAAATCCTTCCCTCTCAAAATAAATCACCTCACGTTTATCGGGATTAAGTTCCAACTGCCATTGCTCTCCCCAATTTACCAGCTGATCAGTGTCAGGCCGTAGGCTGAGACCATCCTCCTCAGTATCAACAAGGCCACCAATGTTCCTGATTTGGAGATGCCGGTGTTGGACTGGGGTGTACAAAAGTTAAAAATCACACAACGCCAGATTACAATCCAACAAGTTTAATTGGAAGCACACTAGCTTTCGGAGCGACGCTCCTTCATCAGGTGATATCACCTGATGAAGGAGCGTCGCTCCGAAAGCTAGTGTGCTTCCAATTAAACCTGTTGGACTATAACCTGGTGTTGTGTGATTTTTAACCAATTTTGATATCACCCACAAGCTTACTGATTATACATTCTACATTCACATCCAAGTTGTTATGGTAATAACAAATAGCATAAGTCCTAGCACCATTCCCTGTGGTAAGCAGCTATCACAGGCTTCCAATTACAAAAAATAACTCATTATTATCACCCTTTGCCCTATTTCCAAGCCAATTTCGGATCCAGTTTGCCAACTTGCCTTGGATCCCACGGGCTCTTACCTTTCGGATCAGCCTTCCATGTTGGACCTTGTCAAAGACCTTACTCAAGTCCATGTAAGCCACATCAACTGCACTACCCTCATGAATACATTTAATCACCTTTTCAAAAAACTCAATTAAATTAGTCAGATAGGATCTCCCTCTAACAAATCTGTGCTGACTACCCCTAATCAATTCCTAACTTTCTATGTATTGATTATTCTTGTTCTTCAGAATTTATTTCAATAATTCCAATTTCCTCAACACTGACATCAGACTAACAGCTCTGTAAATACCTGGACTATTCCTGCTGCCCTTCTTGAATAAAGGAACTACATAAGCTATCCTTGAGTCATCTGGCACTTCACCTGTGGCCAACAAAGTATTAAATATTTGCACCAGGGGCCCAGCAATCTCCTGCCTTGTCTCCCACAGCAATCGAGGATACATCTCATCAGGTCCTGAGGATCTGTGCACCTTTATTCCCACTAAATCATCTAGTACCTCCTCTTTATTAATATTGTCATGTTCTACAACCTCACCATCACAACTGAAATCAGCAGTTATAATGTCTTTCTCCTCTGTGAATACAGATCAGAAACGTTCATTTAAGATCTTACCCACATCCATTAGCTCTACACAGTTTGCCCCGTTTGGTCTCTAATAGTCTCCACTCTTCCCTGGTAATCCTCTTATCTTTAATAACCTCACCAAAGAAAATCGTTGGGTTTTTTCTTAAGCCCATCTGCCAAAGACACTTTGCTCTCCTAATTTCCTTTTTATGCAATCTGCTACACTCTATACTTTTGAATGGTCTCCAATGTTTTTAATATATTGACATTTACTTTTTCTTTACAAAAGTCTCGAGATCCATTGGTATCCAGGGTGCCTGGACCTACTGCCCTTGTCCTTAATAGGAACACGCTAGCCCCGAATTCTCACTTTATGATTTTTAAAAGATTTCCAATTTCCAAATGTAGTCTTACCCTGTCTATGTTTGCCAGACCCTGTCTGATGATATTGAATTTGGTTTTCCCTCTGTTATAAATCCCTTTCCATAATAACTTTGAAATGTAGAGTTATGGTCACCATCCTCGCCCACTGAAATTTCAACCACATGACCAGCTTCAGTGCCCAGGATTGGATGTGGTACTGCCTCACCTCTGTTAGGACAATCTACATACTGACAAAGAAAGCTCTATTAGATTCACTTTAAAAATTCCACTCTGTCTAATCTTTTCACATGAAGGCAGTCCCAGTTAATGCTGGCAAAGTTCAAGTCCCCTACAATTATAGCCCTTTTCCTTTCACACCTCTCTCTGATTTGCCTCCAACTGCGTTCCTCTGTCTCCCTCTGGGGAGGCCTATAGTATAACCCCAGAAAGGGATTTTTTCTTCATTTCTGAGCTCTACCCAGATGGCACCATTTGAAGACCCACCTTAGACTCCCTCCCTCATTCGTACAGTGATGGTTATCATTCCCAATAACGCAATGCCCCCGCCTCTCCTACAGGTCCCCCCATCTCATCCCGTCTGAAACTTCCATACCTTGGAAGGTTGAGCTGCCAGCCCTGCTTCTCCTTCAGTCATGTGTCAGTGCTTGCAACATCATATTCCCAAGTGCTGATGAATTCTCTAAGTTCATCTGCCTTACTAATCAAGCTCCTTGCATAAAAATGGATACAAATTAGCTTTCTGGCCCTCCCATATGCCTCATCCTGTTCATGTCTTCTCCGCGTACAGGAATGTCCTAGTATTCCTCCCATATCTGATAGAACCTTGCTCCTGACTTTCCACCTATTGTTGCCCCATCCCCCTGCCAAACCAGTTTAAAACCTCCCTAGCCGCACAAGCAAATCTCCCAGCGAGGAGATGGGACCCATTCTGATTCAATTACAACCCATCCAGCGTGTACAGGTCCCACCTGCCCCAGACACTGTCCCACTGATCCAACAATATAAAGCCCTCCCTCTTACACCAACCCTTGAGCCACATGTTCATCTGACCTATCTTCCTATTCCTTTACTCAGTAACACGTGGCACTGGAAGCAAACCAGAGGTCACAACCTTCACAGCCTTCCTCTTTAGTCTACTAGCTAACTCTCGAAACCTCTATTGCGGGATCTAATTTCTTTCTCTATCCATGTTGTTGGTCCTGACATGTACCACGATTGTTGGCTGTTCACCCTCCCCCTTCAGAGTTTCCCATAGCCGCTCTGAGATATCCCTGACCCTGGCACCAGGGAGACAACATACCAGTTGAGAGTCTTGTTTGCTGCCCCAGAATTGCCTCATACAATCGAGATCCCTATCACTGAAGCTCTGCCAGTCTTCATTCTCCTGCACTCTACAGCAGAGCCAACCACGGTGCCACTAACTTGGGTATTGCTGCTTTCCCCAAGAGGCCATTCCCTGCCTCCATCATTATCCAACATGATGTATCTGTCTGAGAGGGGCATAGCCATGGCAGACCACGACAACCAACAACAGATGTTTTTGCTCATAGAGTCCGAGAGATGTGCAGCATGGAAACAAATCATTCGGTCCAACCTGTCCATGCCGACCAGATATCCCAACCCAATCTAGTCCCATTTGCCAGCACTTGACCCATATCCCTCCAAACCCTTCCTATTCATATACCCATCCAGATGCCTTTTAAATGCTGTAATTGTACCATCCTCCACCACTTCCTCCAGCAGCCCATTCCACACACACACCACCCTCTGCTTGAAAAAGTTGCCCCTTAGGTTCCTTTTATATTTTGCCCCTCTAACCCTAAACCTATACCCTCTGGGTCTGGACTCCCCCACCTCAGGGAAAAGACCTTGTCTATTTACCCTACCTGGAGATAGGCTTTACGTTCCTGATTTGTTCATTAGACGTAAATTCCACCATAGTGGGTTTTGAACCTGTATCTCCAGAGCATTAGCCCTAGCGCCTTTGGATTATTTGTTCAGTGATATCATCATCTCACTACCTTCTCCTCTTTTGCATCACAAGTGTGGTGAAAACTAAATGTAACTGGGCCACATTGACAATGAAAAGGAGGGCGTATTTAGCTCCACAGCACATGGTTAGTGATCCTATGCATTAAAGTAACAACAGCCAGTATGGTCCTGAGTCAGAGTCATACAGCACAGAAACAGACCCTTTGGTCCAAATCGTCCATGCTGAACACGTATCCTTAACTGATCTAGTCCCACTTGCCAGCATTTGGTCCACATCCTTCTAAACCATTCCTATTCACGTACCCAGTCCGATGCCTTTTAAATATTATAATTGTACCAGCATCCACCATTTCCTCTGACAGTTCATCCCAGACACTAACCACCGTCTGTGTAAAAAAGTTTCTTCTCACGTCTTTGAAATCTTTTCCTCTCACCTTATAAACATGCTTCCCAGTTTCGATCTCCCCCACTCTCAGGAAAAGGCCTTTGTTATTCACCTTATCTATACTCCTCATGATTTTATAAACCTCGATAAAGGGTTCAGCCTTCTATGCTCCAGTGGAAACGTCCCAGTCTACCCAACCTCTCCTTATACCTCAAACCTTCCATTCCTGGCATCACCCTGGTAAATCTTTTCTGAACCCTCTCCAATTTAATAATATCCTTCCTGTAACAGGGCGACCTGAACTGGACACTGTTACATGGAACGTTAAAGAAGGGTTACCTCATCCAGGGTCACTGAAGAAAAGCAGAGTTCCACAGAAGAGGATCATGGAATCTACTCCATTTAATCAATGGTTTGAAAATAATTCTCCAAGGATGTATCAAAAACCCAATCTCCCTTAAATACAGTGGTGCATATTGCTGAGCTCACATTGCAGGTTTTCATTGTCCTAATGTAATATAGGGAAAACATAAATTTAGTAATTATACATTCGAATTACGTTATGAATTGTCTCAACAACTCTATGAGATTTGTAATTCATTCATTGCTATTTCTGGCTAATTTCATGAAGACCTCAACACACAGTTTTTGGACATTGCGACCACGAGCTGTTTAAGTCTTGGCTGGTTGTTGACAAATAGTGTGATGAGAGAACATCCAAGACAACCCATCAAAGAGACATTTTTTATAACGTGTTAAAGAAAATGAACTAAAATGGACTGAGACAGAACCAAACAAGGCAGTTTTTGTTCTTGAGGGGTGAGGAACTGAGATTATATTTTGCTCAGTGTATCAACAGGAAGGGTAATTTTTAATCTACTACGCAGACAAATGAAGGGTTAGCACCACCTTTGAAATGTAATGGAGGAAGCACAACAGTGAATTTATGCACAGCAAGCTCCCACAAACAGCTATGTGAAATAGGCCAAATATTTGGACCAAATAATATTGAAGGGCTAACTAATGGCCCAGACACCAAGCGGAACTCTGCTTTTCTTCAGTGACCCTGGATGAGGTAACCCTTATTTAACGTTCCATGTAACAGAGGGAACGCCTGACTGTGCAGTTATCTGGTGAACTGCAATGCCAGCCTGGATCCCTGGGCCAAGTCACTGGAGTGGGCCGTCAACAACAACTCCAACTGAGAATGTTACTCACAACCGCCACTTGTGACGCCATATTCCACAATCATCTTTTGACATCATGAAAATAAAAACAAGGTAATGAATGATCAATACACATAATTATCAAGGCTACACAGCAAGACAGAGAGAAAATAAACAGTTCAGGCCTCCCAAGCTGCAATAGAGTGAAGGTAACTAAACTGAAACAAAGCCAAGTCTCCAAAGCGCTTTAGCTGTCTGTCTGAGATTGTTTGTGAATAGTGATAGTGTTCTTCAGTGTTTTCATCCTACCATGCCACAAGTACTTGGGTTTAAATAATGTTGATCTTTCCATTTTTTTTACTTCGATTATTTACAGCGTGGAAGCAGGCCCTTCGGCCCGACAAGTCCACACCGACCCTCCGAAGAGCAACCCATCCAGACCCATTTCCCTCTGACTAATGCACCTGACACTACGGGCAATTTCCCATGGCCAATTCACCTGACCCGCACATTTTTGGACTGTGGGAGGAAACCGGAGCACCCGGAGGAAACCCACGCAGACACGGGGAGAATGTGCAAACTCCACACAGACAGTTGCCTGAGGCAGGAATTGAACCCGGGTCTCTGGCGCTGTGAGGCAGCAGTGTTAACCACTGTGCCAGTTTATTTATTATCCTTCCCAGTTTTGTACCATTTGTATCAGAGCCCTACAAAAATGCTTTGCCAACGCTCTCCAGCTTTATAAACAGAGAACAAATCATGATAATGAGCATTGTCATATTTTTTTGAAGATAAAACCAGGGTTAGTGGCGAAACTGCTACCTGAATCGAGTTGCAGGAAGAGCTAACCTGACCACAGACACCTGGGATATACTCTGCAATGCAGCCAGAGGCACACTGTGTCAGGCTGTGTGTGAAACCTGAATAAGACAGCTAGACCCCAGAGGTGAAATATAACAGCAGCATTTGACTGAGAGAGGTATCAAAGAGCTCTCGTAAACCTGGAGTTAATAGGAATTGGATAAAACTTTCCACTTGTAGGAATCAAACTAAGCACAAACATTTTTTTTTGAAAATTATTATTCGTTTACAAAATATGGGCATCACTGGCTGGGTCAGCATTTATTGCCCATTCCTAATTGTTAAAAGTCAACCACATTGGTGTGGGTCTGGAATCACAAGTAGGCCAATCCAGGTAAGGGCAGCAGTTTCCTTCCTTAAAAGATACAGTGAGACAAATAGACTTTTCTTCACCCCCACCCCCCAATATTTGACAATGGTCATCATTAAACTGTTAATTCCATTTTTTCCCCATTACTGAATTCAACTTCTATTATCTGCTATGGTTGGTGATGATGAACTAGCCACAGGATACATGAACATCAACTAGCCACAAAACGACATGACCCTCTCTTACTAGTATCCTCACATACAGATGAGGAAGGACACCACTTCGACTGGGACAACACATCCATCCTTGGACAAGCCAAACAAAGACATGCATGAGAATTCCTACAAGCATGGCATTCCAGCTGGAACTCTATCAATGAACACATTGACTTGGACCCCATTTACCACCCCCGAGAAAAAGAACAGGAAATAACATTACCATAGGAAATTATGTCACCACTGGAAATGACATCACTAACCCAAGGAAACCCAAACATATAAATAAAAGGCAGGAAACACCAGCAGTGCTTTGTCTAGAGACTCACTGATGATGTTACCTAGTATGGTGATGAAACGTCCAAAAATGAACCTTCCAGCTCAGTGAGCAAACCTACATCCAGAACCCCAACCTGAGCTACAAATCTTCTCAAAACCTGCTAATATTACCTGGGTCTCTGGTTAAATAGACCAGTAATAAGGCCACTAGGTTGTCACCTCCACTAAAAAAAAAAGGAGGTGAGGGTAGTTAATCATCTCAATCCCAAGAAAGCACTACAAGAGTTCTTCAAGATATTGTCCTAGGCCTAACCATCTTCAGCTACTTCATCAATGTCCTTCTCTCCATCCTAAGGTCAGAAATGGGGATGGTCTTTAATAATTTCACAATAGTAATTTCTATTCATGACCCCTCAGATGCTGGAGCAGTCTTACATTTGACAATATTGAGGTTAGGCTGAATAATTAGCGCAAACATTTTCATCACACAAGTACCAGGCACTCAACGTGTTCAACAAGAGAGAATCTAACTATCCCTCCTTGAAATTCAAAGTCATTACCATCATTAATATTTGTCATGAACATCCTGCCAACAAATAGGAATGGATGGATAAATACAGTGGCTCTAAGAGTGGGTCAGAGATTGGAGATGCTATGGCAAGTAACTGATTCCCCAAAACCTGTCCACCATCAACAAGGCACATGTCAAAAAAATGTGATGCTGGAAAAGCACAGAAGGTCAGGTAGCATCTGAGGAGCAGAAGAATCGACGTTTCGTGCATCAGCCCTTCATTAGGAATATTCATATCTTTTGGAGATAAAACCAGGGTTACTGGCCAAACTGCTATCTGAATTGAATTGTTCATCACTTTTCGACTCTGATCTCCAGCATCTGCAGTCCTCACTTTCTCCGATCAACAAGGCACAAGTCAGGAGTAAGGTGTAATACTCCCTACTTGCCTGGATGGGTGCAGCTCCAACCACATTCGAGGAGCTTGACACCATCCAGCACAAGGCAGCCCGTTAGATCATCCACCACCTCAAACATTGATTGTAACTGCACTGTGTACTATTTAAAAGAAACACTGCAAGCAACCTGCCAAGGCTCTTTTGAGAACAGATTTTAAATCCACGACCTTTACCACCTAGGCAGCAAGCATATGGGAACAGCAAAACTGCAAAATCCCTTCCAATCCACATAGCATCCTGACTTGAAACTATATCAATATGTCACAGCGTCTGTGTCAAAATCTTTGAATTCCCTGCCTCACAGCACTAAGGGTGTGCCGACACCAAATGGACTGCAGCAGTTCAAGATGACAGATCACCACCACCATCTCAAGGGCTTTTCGGGACAGACAAAAAGCTCGCTTAGCCAGCAATGCACCACATCCTCAGCACAATAAAATGAACAAGACTTGGGTGTCCCATTTTATAGATGGATAGAAAGGCCACACTAATGTGGCATTTTGAAAGCCCAAAGATTGCTGGTTTTGACAGTTTGGGAAGAAAGTGATAAACCTTCTGACAATTTTGGAATACTTTGAAAGATAATGTAAATATGTTTTCAATGCTGTGATTCATATTGGGATTGATCCTTTCAAGATAAGTTGACCCTTTACATTGACCAGCTGTGTGTACTTATTCACTGATGGTATTTCAATGCTTTTCCAATACAGGAAACAACAGAATACAGTGGTGAATGTGTCAACTTGGCCTGGCAGCCTGCGTAGATACCTTCACTATTGTGATTTTACAACAAATCACAGGGAGTTATGACTCACTAGCTTAGCACACTGAGGATCAGGCTCTGCTATTAGAGGCTCAGAGTTGTACTAAATGTTAATTCTTTTCAGGTATGTACAGAACCCCAGTTCACCTGACCTTCAGATCCAGATTGACTAAAAGTATGAACCAGGTTTCTATACTAGAAAATAATTATTATTCATTGTAAGTAACAAGGCTATAGCTACAAGTAACAGAAATGGCAGCACAGTGGCTCAGTGGTTAGCACTGCTGCCTCACAGCACCAGTGTCCCAGGTTCAATTCCAGCCTCGGGTGACTGTCTGTGTGGTGTTCATACATTCTCCCCTGTCTGCGTGGATTTCCTCCAGGTGCTCCGGTTTCCTCCCACAGTCAAAAGATGTGCAGGTTAGGTGAATTGGCCATGCTAAATTGCCCCTAGTGTTAGGTGCATTAGTCAGAGGGAAATGGGTCTGGGTGGGGTACTCTTCGGAGGGTTGGTTTGGATTGGTTGGGCTGAAGGGCCTGTTTCCACACTGTAGGGAATCTAATCTAATCATATACCATCATCATATAATGCTACTAACTAAAACTATAACCCCTTACACACACGTGCAGACAAATCAGAAAACTAGATTGTTGACTAAGGTAGAAAAAAATGACTAGAAAGTCATTTCAGTTGCCTTTCCTTCGCAATTCCAATGTTGAGATGATCTACTTTGGCTTGCCAGGCCTTTGGTGTTCTGTCAGCTTTGCCTAGAAGCTTCCACTGATTTATAAGAAATATAAAGTGACTGATTCCCTTGGAAAATACCCCTGATTTGTCAATTCAAAAGTCACAGCTCACAGCTATTAGCTTTCCTGCAGATGTTATCATCTTCAATATTTAACATATTTTACTGCAGAGAACAGGCATCTTCTGCTGGGGAGAATAACTGTACACATTTCTATGTCTTTCTCGCTCTGTGGCCCCTGTGTCTTTGATTTATTTCCAGTTCCAACCTGCTCAGTTAACCAACCTCCTCAGTTAACCAATCACCTTCACTTGTAACAGTTCCTCAGCTTCTTATTGGCTGTGCATTGTCGAAATTCAGCGAGATCCTGAACAGGTATTAAATTCCTTGCTGTAAAATAATGCAGGCACCCTGGCAAATCACCGTTTCTTTATAAAAGTGCTGTTTTTTTCCTCACAGCAAGTCCACATTTTTCAAAGACAATAATAAAAATCCATGTTAAGGATTAAAAAGTATAATGCTTTAATATTTGTAAAAGGACTCTAACCATCTGCTTCCTTGCATTGATTGACAGATTCTCTGGTTTCAAATTGAAATAAGCAGCTGTTTTTCCCTTCCCAGACAGCTCTGGACAGCTGTAACCATTATCAATGCTTGACTAAGTTTCAAGCGCTAATGGGTTTCAGCACAGTTGGTGTTCTATTTATGTGAATGAAGGACAGTTTCAAAATGTTGTAATAGTACATTATGCCTACGATATGGTTTCACATTTGTTCCCTCAGCTAATAGGGTTGCAAGTATTGTGACTATATTTGTTACCCATAGATTCATTCTTTTTCTCAAGATCAAAGATATGGAGGTTTTATTAGATTGTGAGTAGTTCACCTTTTCTCCAAGAAGTGTGTTATGGGGGAGCCCCAATTTACAAATGTCTAATAAGTGCCTAATAAATTCATACATACAAATGTGATCCCATACAAGGATACAATTTTAAAGATTCATCACGAGCATTCCCTGTATATACGAATAGCTCCTTCATATTGTCCTGCATTGTGTTCCGACTTGCATATAGATTGGTTTGCAAATAGACTCCAGAATTGACCCATTTGCAACCTGGAGACTGCATGCCTACATTTCATTGATATTGTATGTAATTGGAGGGCTACACAGTTGGTACAAAATGGGTGAGTGTTTATGGTCAGTCCCAGCAAGTGGGGGGTTGATGGGATGGCATCGCAGACAGACAGCGTAACTGGTCTGAGGTATAAGGAGGTACATAGAATGGACAATCTGAGAGAGTATGGATTGGTGTGGAATTGTGCTAGACCAAGGAAGGTGATGGTAGTATTTTAAATGCTGTTCGGAGCTGAAATTCTGTATTAAGACCATAAGAGATAGGGACAGGAGTCAGCCATTCTGCCCCTCTTGGACAACTGTGGTGACCCTTCACACTTGCCATCTCAAACCTGCGCTTCCTCCTGTGTTGGTTCACTGCTCACAAACTGCACTGCAAATCTAACTACAGTGTGAACACTCAAATAATGTGTGTTACATCAGAGCTGGATCACGTGTGCAGTTTGCAGGTCATAAAACAAACAGGTTGGCTTTTCCTGAGCCAAGAGGAATGTTTGTTTCATGGAATTAACCGAAAGAACAGATATCCAAAAACATCCACGTTAGATTAGATTGCCTACAGTGCGGAAACAGGCCATTTGGCCCAACAAGTTCACACCAACCCTCCGAAGAGTAACCCACCCAGACTCATTCCCCTACACTACCTCAGACTAATGAGTCTAACAGTATGGGAAATTTAGCATGGCCAATTCACCTGATCTGCACATCCTTTGGATTGTGAGAGGAAACAGGAGCAGCCTGACCACACAGACACAGGGAGAAAGTGCAAACTCCACACAGACATTCGTCAGAGGCAGGAATTGAACCCAGATCCCTGGTGCTGTGAGGCAGCAGTGCTAACCACTGAGCCACCATGTCACTCATAATACACTTGCTTTTGTTTGGAATACATTTGTTTAGTCCTCATTATTTAACATATCAGCTTAAGTCCATGAACTATAACATTGGATTGGGATGTATGGTAAGTTTTATGTCAGGTAATGGTTTTGAGAGGGTTAATGTTCATGTTACATTTCCTCCATCCATGCTACAGTCAGTGGGTGGAGATAGGGAGTTTTAATATAGCTTTCTGAAGGAGCAGCTGTATCTGTAGGAGTTTGCCAAGGTTCTGGTAATTCTACCTGATCAAATGATGTTGTACTTATTGCTATCGTGCAATAAACCTTATTGGTATCTAAGAACAGTGATTCTTCTGTAGACACTCTGCAGTGGTGTATTCTGTACCCCGAATCACTGGATAGATCCAAGAGAGAGCAAAAACAAAGATATTTAGCTGCAGTGTACTACCTCAAACAGTCCTTACTCAGTACCACACAGTGGTGAGTACCAGAAGTGGTCAGCAGGGCAAATATATCTTCGCACAGTGCAATTATTCAGTCTCAAGTCTCACAACAAGAAAGCTGCCTAGGCCTCAGAATGAGTGCATGAACAGTGTGAGGTGGGCAATCAAGCAGCAATTCAATACGCTTAGCATTGTCAGTAACTAATTAATGCTGTTGACCCCCTGCTGATTTTGACGCAGAACTTTAATAGTTCAGTCGGAGGAAGAAACACTTTTTTATGCAAATACAAAAGCTTCTGTTGTTTCATCCAAGAATTTATTTCTCACAAATATTTGTCACCTGCTTGTTGATTCTGCACTTTGATAAATGCCAAGAAATAAATATGTCTGCAGAGGAAATAAAATCCCAGTTACCTGTGATTCAATCTTTAGTGGCAAGGGAGCCTGATTGATTCATCTCTTGCTTCACCCTGAGGTACTGAGGACAATTGTAGCATCTTCCCTGTCCCCCTTGGATAAAGTCAAGGAATTATCGGAGTGCTGTGGTTGGAGAGTTTTTGGGTTACGATCCGATAATAGATTGGGCAGATGTATCCAATAATCCCATATGCCACATCAAATACCTAATTCCAAGTGCAAATGGCAGATAGTATGCTCCAACATTTTTTGTTGAAGACGGTAACCCAGGCAGGGTCAGGACGGTTCTAGGGGTAAGACCAGCTCATTATGTTGGGATCAGCTGCTGCTCCTTATGAAGGTTGCTGCCATCATCCTCAATCTAACTAGAAAGGTCAACAGTAATCAACAAGGTATTACACATGAGCAACCAGTTGATATGATAAACATTATTGCTGCACTTGAGGGGGATCAGCCATTCAGTCTCACTACCTCAAGACGCTAAGCTGCTTGACACACAAGCTCAGACTACATCATCATCGTGGCTGGTGCTTATGGTGTTCCTCAATATTAACCCTTTCAATTTGATACATCACAAAGACCTCTCTGTCTTCTGGTACCGAATCCAAAGAACAGTTCGTTGTGGATAGCAACTTACAGGTATTTCCCCATCCTATCACCCAACGCTGGGGGCCAGACTTTGAATCATATATGATTCCTGGTTCCACAAGTCCTTTCCCAAACCTCTCTGCTTTATTAGCACCCCTCCCCTTCCTTTAAGGCGCTATCTGTTTGACTAAGTTCTATTTCCCATACGTCAGGCATTTTGTGCCTGATCATTCTCCTGCCTAAAGGTGCTATATAATAATGCAAGTTGCTGTTGTTTTGAGCCATAGCCCAGAATCCTCATGAGAAAGAAAAATAGATGGTAAGCTGTGACACATCGCGATCAAGAATCTGGCTTGAGTTAAGCTCTAAGGAGGGTCTGCAAGGGGGAGTGGAGGTGAAGAGGCAGGGAGTTTCAGAGCATAATGCTTAGGGACAGTAACTGGTGATACCATGAAGGGACAGGATTATAGAACAGGTGAGAGTCAAAGAAGCAGGAGGTTTGATTCAGGGGGCTGGAGGATGTCCCAGGAAGGTCACAACCATCACCATTTTAAACATAAAGGAGAAGAATTCAAAATTTAAGATACTGATGGACTGGCTTCCATGATAAGAGAGAAAAAAAAATAAAGACTTGTATTCATACAACACCTTTTACAGTCAGTGTTTACAATGAATGAATACTTCTGCAGTATAGCAACTGTAATGTAAGAAACACAAAGTCAATTTGAGCACAGAGAATTCCTACAGACAACTTTGTGATGGAACTCAATAATCTGAGTGATGTTGATTAAGGGGATATAAATATTTGCTGGTCATCAGAAGTAACATTGTTGCTCTTCTTCAGAATAATGCTACAGGAATTTTTGTTTGCTCGAGTGGACATTTGACATCTCAGATAAAGGACAGCATCTGTAACAGTGCAGCACCCCCTCTGAACTGCACTGGAAAACCAGCCCAGACCTTTTTCTACCCATGTACTGGTGTGGAACTTGAACCCAGAAACTTATGACTCAGAGACAAGGGTGCAGCCAACTGAAACAGCAAGGATCCCACAATTAGTAAGTGGTAGAGGGCTGAAAGATGTGACACTAGATACAGATGTGCCTGAGCCTAAATTAAGAATATTGCTGTCAAGCCTGATCACTTCCCAGTGCACATGTTCCTACAGGGATCAACACCTGGCAATAAAAAATACAATGGATGGTGTTAAACTTCCTGAGTGTTGTTGGAACTGCATCCATCCAAGCAAGTGGGGAGTGTCGCATCACACTCCTGACCTATGCCTTGTAGATGGTGGACAGACTTTGGGAAATCAGGAGTTGAGTTGATCACTACAGAATTTCCAGCCTCTGACCTGCTGTTGCAGCTGCAGTACACTGTTATTACTCCAGAGCAGTTTCTGGCCAATGTTTGCTTTCATGGTGGGGTAATTAGCAATGGTAATACAACTGAAAGTCAAAGGGAGACAGTAAGATTTTCTTTTGTTGGAGATGACCATTGCTTGGCATTTGTGTAGCGTGGATGTTACTTGCCACTTGCCAGCCCAAGCTTAGTATGTACACAACCTGCTTTAGTATCTGAATGTTGTGAATGGTGCTGAACATTGTGCAATCATCAGAGAACATCCCCACTTCTGACCTTATGATGAAGAGAAGGTCTTTGATGAAGCAATTGAAGATGGTTGGGCCGAGGACACTATCCTTAGGAAGTCCTGCAGAGATATCCCAGAGCTGAGATAATTGACAAACACCAAAACCATTTTCCTTTAAGCTAGGTATGCCTCCAGCTAGTTTCCCCTGGATTTCCAATGACTCTAGTTTTGCTAGAGCTTAACTGTTGCTTAAAGCGACACTCTGTCAAATGCTGCCTGGATGCCAATTGGCCATCAATCAACTGCAAGCTCCCTTCCAAACTGCTCACCATCCAGATTTATAATTATATTGCCATTCCTCCTAACCTCGTGAATTCTATTTCTGACCTGCTTCCCACCACAGATTTACTGGGTTCCGTGATGTGGTGGCACTGCCTGCAGTCCCAGCCACGGCCACTACTCATGACTGGTGCTGCTGAGACTACTGAGCTGTTGATTAATACGATTGGCTGGTAGTTAAGGCAGAACCACCTCATGAGATAAAGATGGAAGTCTCACTTTTAAAAAATTATGACCATTTCTGGGGTTTATTTGCTGCAGAACTGTTCCAGCAGGCTCCCTGACCTTTTGACCTGGGGTGGGATTGCAGGGAGCAGATGGAGAGAGATGGGAAGATGCTGAGGCATCCTGTTAAATCCAACTCCATGTTCCGTACTGATTACAAGTAAAGGCATGTTTCTGTCAGATACAGGCAGCTGCTAAGCAAGGACGACACCCCATGTTGCTATGGAGTCAAAGGATTAATTTGTACAGTCTGGAGTTACTCAAGTCACAAGCAA
This sequence comes from Chiloscyllium plagiosum, assembly GCF_004010195.1. NCBI lineage: Eukaryota > Metazoa > Chordata > Chondrichthyes > Orectolobiformes > Hemiscylliidae > Chiloscyllium > Chiloscyllium plagiosum. The sequence goes on along the minus strand of NC_057743.1, from coordinate 9,459,302 downwards.
CACAAACACTCTCAAAAAACATTAAACCTATCATGAACAACATATAGAGGTATGGTTGAAATATCACAAAGCTAGTCCTTTTTTTCTAAAAGCTGTTCCTTGGCTCAAGGAGATTCTGTCCTTGATTTTTTTTCAGAGGGGCAATAAACTGGGCCGAGCTCCAATCAGTCTGGTTTGGCACAGAGATGGAAAGGATTTTGAGAGGCCTTTTGTTTATATGTAAGCAGATGAGACTTCAGGCCAAAGTGGTCATGTTTTAGAAGTGACCTGTATAATGAAAGGGAAGTTCTCTAGCTGAGCTGAGCAGTTTTAGTTCAGTGTTCCACTTATACTTTTCTTTAAAGGGAGTTTGCTTCTTGGGACTATTGCATATATTCCGAACAGCATAATTAAGTCTAGTTGGATAGGTTGAGTTCTTTAGGTGTTCTTTATTCTGTTCTTTGTGTTTCATTGTGTGATTTTGTGAATAAATTTTTGTCTGTTTTAAAATCTAGTAGTCAACCTGGCTAACTTACTCCGGGTAATTTTCATTGTACATTTACCGAAACAAATTGCAAAGTTATGGTCTGAGCTGCCTGCTCAAGAATGGTTTGAGTGGTTGGCCCAGTCCACAACAGAAGAAACTATTCACTGAGATGTGCATGTAAGAATAATGAAGGGACTGTGGACACAAGGAATATAGGAACTAAATGACAGTGAATTCACTGCTTGTTCTCCATGTAGCAGCAGCCACCTTAGCTGTACATCCTAATGCCAACCCAGTGAGGGGTTCTGAAGATGAAACAAGCAATCTACATATCAAGCTCATGCCCCTCTTTACACAACTGAGCACACCATCAGCAGGGAATTATTTAAAGGGAGGAAAAAATTATCTTTGGAAAAATCTAAAGATATGGAAAAGGCCTTTAGAATATCCAGTTCCCATTTCTCCTTAATCATTAGTTGTGAAAAAGGCCTGCTCAAGAATGGTTTGAGTGGTTGGCCCAGTCCACAACAGAAGAAACTATTCACTGAGATGCGCATGTAAGAATAATGAAGGGACTGTGGACACAAGGAATATGGGAACTAAATGACAGTGAATTCACTGCTTGTTCTCCATGTAGCAGCAGCCATCTTAGCTGTACATCCTAATGCCAACCCAGTGAGGGGTTCTGAAGATGAAACAAGCAATCTACATACCAAACTCATGCCCCTCTTTACACAACTGAGCACACCATCAGCAGGGAATTATTTAAAGGGAGGAAAAAATTATCTTTGGAAAAATCTAAAGATATGGAAAAGGCCTTTAGAATATCCAGTTCCCATTTCTCCTTAATCATTAGTTGTGAAAAAGGAATTGCGAAGGGTGGAAGCAGAGAACTGATTTTCATTGATATGAACAATATAACAGACTGTCCAATTCACACTTTGCCAAACTTGCTGCAGTACAATAATTAGCAATGAATTGTACGTTGCTGTCTTTTCCTAAACTTTGTCCTTTAGGTGTGAGCATCACTAACAAGGTTAGCATTTACTGCCCATGCCTATGTCACTGATTAACTGGTAGGGCTATCTCAGAGGGCAGTTAAGAGTTAGCCATGTTGCTGCAAGTCTGGAATCACATGTAGATGAAATCAGATGAGAATGGGAGACATCCTTCCCTGACTGAGTCACTAGTGAAGCAGAATTTATAACTAAAATTCTGTAACTTGATAATGATTTTTTTTTTAAAATAGAGTTTTATTCCTGGTTTAGTAATTGGTGTTGCAATGGGAATTGAACTTAGATCTCCAAAGCTTTAGAGTGAGCTTCGGAATATTGTTAAAAATCACATGACACCAGGTTACAGTCCAACAGGTTTATTTGGAAGCACTGGCTTTCAGAGCACTGCTCCTTCATCAGGTAACTCTCATAACATTGCCAACTATAACCATTCCATTCCCTCCTGGGTAGCTCACAATGGCCATTGAATTGCCCAGAATCTGTTGATTCATTATTGGATTTTATTGGGAGTAGTTTTTATGAAAAGGATCTTAAGCTCCAAATTAAAAAACTACTTTCCTTCCAAAGTGCTCTGTTAAAGGTGCCAACAGAAGAAAGGGGAAGATCAAATGTATAACTTCACTCGGTTGAGTATTCTGTATAGCTCTCTCTCTAAATATTGATACTAAAAGAATTATAATGTGGAGCTGACAACTGGGAATCTGTGGAAACTGATACAAGACTGTAAAGGAATAGATTCCATGAGTTAATGCTCCTAATTACAAGGAGATCTTTACCATGCTATATTAGAGTCAGGACCAGAGTTAGGATTAGGGCTAGGGTTAGGGTTAGCATTGGAATTAGGATTAGGGCTAGGGTCAGGGTTATGAATGGATTTAGGATTAGGGCTAGGGTCAGGATTAGGATTGGAATTAGGATTAGGGCTAGGGTCAGGGTTAGGAATGGATTTGGGATTAGGACTAGGGTCAGGATTAGGATTGGAATTAGGATTAGGGCTAGGATCAGGGTTAGGATTGGAATTAGGATTAGGGCTAGAGTCAGGGTTAGGATTGGAATTAGGATTAGGGCTAGGGTCAGGGTTAGAGCCAGTGCTTTAGAGTTAGGATTAAGTTTTCAAAATTTGACTTTCTTTCCCCTCAGTTTGATTGTACAAACACATTGCTTGATCAAGCCTTTTCTATCAGGGCACCTTGTCAGACCTTCAGGTCCAGAAAACTACCCTTTAAAATCTGCAGCCAATGACTGCTATTCCTTTCTAAACTTGCTTCCATGTACGGTGGTCAGATGTCCAGGCCACAATCAGAGTCCATCAACAGATGGACAAACAGCTGCAGAAACAACAATACAGACACAGTGGTTAGCACAGCTGCCTCCCAGCACCAGGGACCCAGGTTCAATTCCAGCCTCGGGCAACTGTCTGTGTGGAGTTTGCACATTCTCCCCGTGTCTGCGTTGGATTCCTCTGGGTTTGCTCCAGTTTCTTCCCACAATCCAAAGATGTGCATGTTAGGTGAATTGGCCATGCTAAATTATCCGTAATGTTCAGGAATGTATTGATAAGGTGCATTAGTTAGGGGTTAATGTAAAGTAATAGGTTAGGGAATGGGTCTGTCTGAGTTACTGTTCAGAGGGTCGGTGTGGACTTGTTGGGCCAAATGGCCTGTTTCTATCCTGTTGGGATTCTAAGTCCTCAAGGCCAGATAACAGTGTAGATGATAACGCAGTTAGTTAGATAGTCATTGGTAGGATAGAGCCCTAATATAGTAAACTGCACTGGAACGTTATGTTTCCAGAGTGAAACATGAACTCTTAACCTTTGGCACTTAAACATAAATGTGAAACCTATTCAGCCTCAGTAGATAGTTTATAGCAATTGGTTAAACTGAGATAGGGGTAGGGTTGATGTGGAGCAATTACTCTGGTTTTTTTGGGGTAAGTTATAGTTTATTTCATCTGTTGAAAATCCAAATGTCCTTTAGATTATAATCTATTGAGCATTTCAAACACAAATTTAAACCAACGTCCCTTCTACCCTCCCAGGATATAAAAGATGATTTTAAAATAAAAATCATTGTTTGAAGAAAAAGAGCGAAGTTCTTTGAGGTCCTGGTCAATATTTTCCCCTGGACCAATTTCATTCCAAAACCATTTATCACATTGCTTTCCATGGGGCCTATTATCTGACATGCTTACTATATGACAGCAAGGAGTACACTTCAGAAATATGTCATTGCCCTAAAGTGATTTACAGCCATTATGAACGATACGAACTAAATGAGTGTCTCTTTCTTTTCTGCACCCTATCTAACTTTGCATCATTTAATAAAAGGCACTTTCTGCTCCTGCAAAGCCCTCAACTTGTCGCTCCTTCTCAAACTGTTCCCAAAATTGGTTGAGGTTGTGCAGTTCAGTGCAACCTTTACCCGAGAGACCAGCAGACGAATGTTGCTCGACAATACTGTTCCTGTTAAACATGCTGCTCTCTTTTGATTTATGGTACAGGCTGCTTTCAGATCATGTACTTCTGGATTTTACCATAAAACCTGACATATCAATGATTCAAGCTTTTAATGGCTTGTGAAGCTGAGAATGACATGCAGCATCAAAAACATGTAATTTTAAGTTTTAGATGCCGCAATTTCAGTCATATTTAATTTGCCACTTAACTTCTGCTTTTCCCTCAAATGCTCCACAACCTGTTCTGTTAAACCAGACTTACAGGGCTGCTGTCAAAGTGAAAACTGGGAAGGTGTAATGAAAAGGGTGCAAATACGGTGAGTCCACATGGACTAAGTTCAGACTGTTGAGGGAAAGAGAGGACATAGGCTGGAGCTGAAATGCAGGTAAGCCAAGTAGAACAACTATGAATGAGCTGCATATGTATAACAGTTGAAATATGCATTTATAAAACATAGTTATAAGCAATGTATTCATTGTATGCCAGAAGTTACAGGATAATTTAATTACAGTCACTTCTCCCTATTCTTGAGGATTCTGTTCCTGAGAAACCCTGGGAATGTTAAAATTCACAAATGCGGAGCTCATTAAAATTAGGTTAAAAGTCACAGATATGCAATTTTTGCCCATGGATGTTAATTTTTGTTGTTATTTACTTTTCGCACACATAGACAAATGTACAATTGATTTTGCGATATGGGATTTACTGTGATTTGTAACAAGAGATCGAAGCAAACAGACAGCCTGAAGCTCATGAAGCAGGGATTCTTCATTCCAACTACATCCGGTCTTTACAAACATAAAGAAAGATTCAACTAAAAACTAGGAAATCAGAATATTTGCATTGGATTAAGCCTGTAGTTCACATCTCAGTTGTGGAAGTCTATGTCTCTTCATGAAACCTCTACCTAAGAAAAACAGCACTTTCCCCAGAGAGGATCCACATGTACTCTCTGGTTCCCATATTTCAGTTCCCTCCGTCACCACTGCCATCTGCTGCTGGAGGCCCTGTACAAATTAAGCTTAACCAAGCTGATCTCATCTTCATCCAGTATTGTTTATCTCGAGAGAATGGATACATAGTTAAAATGTTTCTATTTGGAGAGCATTGTTGAACCAGATTATAGTTCTGATATCCAATTGCCTGATTTTATCACTTTGTTAACTAGTTTGATAGAAATGAAAGCATTACATTCAACACAAAGGGTTTTCCTTCTGCTGTTGGAATCAGTTTAGTTCAATATTGTAAAACCTTCCAGTGAATGTTGTGGTCAAGGGAAGGTTTGATGCTAAACAGGAAGCAAGGGAAGAGAAAGGGTGAAAGTCAGAGTCAAGACAGGAGTTTCTGAGTATATCTGGAGCTGAGAGAATAGGGGATCAGTACAGAGGCTTTTTAGAAATAACTTTTTGACATATTATGGGATGTGAGCATCTCTGGCTAGGTCATCAATATTGTCTACCCATAATGACACACGGGACAGTTAAGGATCTAACACACTACTGTAGGTTTGGAATCACACATAGACCTACCAGGTAAAGTTGACATATGGTCTTCCCAAAGGATATTAATGAACCAAATGGGATTATTTTTTAACAACAATTACTATTGGGTTAGTTTTTTTATTAATGTTAGCATCTGTAGTGGTGGGATTTGAACCCATTCCCCAGAACATTAACCCAGGGCTCTGATTATGAGTCCAGTGACATTGCCCCTACGTTACCACCTCCCAGTACTGTGTGCATGTGATCCAGTCAATATTGGTAAAGAGTGGGCTACTACACAGACCAGACTCACACAAACTTAGAGAGCAGGAGTGATGGAACCAGAGTGGGGTGAAACCACAAAGGCCTTCGGATATAAGAACGAAGATTTCAAAACTGATGGCCTTAGAGGACGAATTAATCAATGGATGTTGAGCCATCATAGCCGAGTGGGATTTCTGCCAGGATTTTAAGAAAGTGCTGTACAAGTGGATGCATTTTTTTAAGCCAATGGGAATCTTATTCAATGAATCTCTAGGCTGTTACTACTACACTCAGGGAACGCATCTTTCTGCAGAGGCAATAAACACCTCAGCCTGATGCTTTCACACTCCTGCTCCATCCCAGCAAATGAGTGAGTCACCACTTGTCTCTAAGACTGCAGGGTAAAAGAGTGACTAACACCAAACTGGGCGTGATAACAGCAATATAGCCCCTGGTGAAATATCAGTGGCTGTCCATTCAGTGACCTACACAAAGCTTATCTAGTGTCTTCATCATTGTGCTGTAAAGCATGGGCAGAAAAAAACATCCTGTGCTTTGGATCCCAACCTCTGTCCAATCAACCTCGAACTTTGCAAAAAGCAATCACCAGAAAGTCAGCATTAGCAAGGAACAAGCATTCATTGAGTGAGAGTCAGTACAATATATAACCATTAGATCGACAGCAAAGGCTTTACATATCTTTAATATTCTACTGGTACCTGACCACAGAAATTGGGGTGCCAGTCATTTAGACTGTATGAAAATGTTCTCATAAGATAAAAAATGTAAGCTTTCATTTAAAAGGGAAGTGTTGGGTCACTGGAATATCTAATCAACATTTCTACTTTGTAATTGCCCCTGTTTAACACTATTCCCGGTTGCTTTATCATACCTGCCTGCTGGCACCTCATCTCCTTCCTCCATTTCCCTATCTGACAGAAGCCCCTGACAAATCCTTCGGCGCTCCCCTCACCCCCCCGCTCCCCCATCTCACTCTCCTCGAACCTAGACTCCCAGGCAATTATGTCGAGGTTCAAGGTTTACAGCGATGACTTTAGTTGAATTGAGGGAGGGGTCATCTTTCGACTGACCCGTGCTGTCACAGGACCACTGATGTCTTAAGGTGCAGGAGGAGGCCATTCATCCCATTGAACCTGTACCAGCTGTTCAAATGAGCATCATCACCTAGGAGGAGAAAGTGGGGACTGCAGATGTTGGAGATCAGAGTCGAGAGTGTGGCGCTGGAAAAGCACAGCAGGTCAGGCAGCTTCCGAGGAGCAGGAGAATTGATGTTTTGGGCATAAAATGTTCCTGATGAAGGGCTTATGCTTGAAACACTGATTCTCCTGCTCCTCGGATGCTGCCTGACCTGCTGCGCTTTTCCATCGTTACCTAGTGCCAGTCTCCTGCTTTCCCCCAGACTTTTCCACATTATTTTTATTCAAATAATCATCCGATGCCCTCCAGAATGTCTCAGTTGAACCCACCTCTACCACACTTCCATCCAGACCCCCACAACTTGTTGAGCGAGAACATTTTCTCTTGCTTCTTTTGCCAATCATTTTAATCCTGTGGCTGCTCATTCTTGTTCCCTCTACCAACTTCCTTCTTTTTCCAGGGTGGAGTGCTGTCTCCATTCTGACTCTCCCCCTCCATGAAACACATTGCGATGCTCCATTCAAAGCTGAGATTCAGCGTTTGCTAATCGCCGACGGCTGCTGTTTCTGCCTCAGCTTTGTGAATGGCACCAGGAACCGCTGATGAAATTGCCCTCTCAGTCACGCTGTGCAGTGACTCAGTGACAAGCAGGTCCAGCTCAGAACCAGCAGGTTATGGGTTCAAGCCCCATTCCACAATGTATGGCACATCAATCTTGGTCAATGTCCAAAGTATGAACTAAGGGCTGGCTGCTGGAGTCCATGCTTGGATGAGATGCTAAATTGAGCTGGTGATAAATGATCCTGTGTTTCGTTTTGAAGAAGGAGTCATATGTTCTACTGCCTTACTCATCATTCATGTCTCGACCAACACTATCAACAATAGATAAACTGGCCATTTATCTTTCAGTGGGACCTCCCTGTGCACAATTTGTCAGCCACGTTGGCTTACCAAACAACAGTGACAACATCTCCGAGATAATTCATCAACCACGCAGTGCCATAGAATGGCCTGAAGATGTTACAGATTCTTTCTAAATGCAAACTTTATTTCACACTGAATCAAAGGTTCACAGTAGCTTTCCCCTCTCCCATCACACAACTGACCTGCTGACCTAGAATTTCCGCACTGTTTGGAGTAATTTTTTTAACATAATGCACCATAAATGAACAAAACAACTGCAAGAAAAAAACATCAGTTTGATTTTTGCGTTTGAGCACAGATTATGTAATGCAGTTTGTCTTCTTTTGCACTCTCTAACATCAGTTTTATAAACATGGTGCTTGAAAGCAGACTTAACCCCCAATCAGATCACACCCCAAATCAAATTGAGTTTCTGCTGTTTGTGGTTCTTTGGAAAACGTTAAAGGGGCCTGTTAAAATTTTATATTGTTTTAAAGACACAAGGATGAGCTGCCAGAGGAAGTGGTGGAGGCTGGTACAATTGCAACATTTAAAAGGCATTTGGATGGGTATATGAATAGGAAGGGTTTGGAGGGACATGGGCTTGGTGCTGGCAGGTGGGACTAGATTGGGTTGGGATATCTGGTCGGCATGGACGGGTTGGACCAAAGGGTCTGTTTCCACGCTGTACATCACTATGATTCTATGACTCTATGACTCTCTGCTGGCAGAACTGTCAACCACCACCTCTCCCCCAAACTCCTTCCTGCATTATGGAACTCACTCCTTCATCTCCTGAGCTTGCTGTTCACCTCCCAGTGTAGACACCTCTTCAGTATAGCTCTTTTAATTCACTAAGCAGCATTGGTGGTTGCACTCCAAAATGATCAAATATTTCTGCCTCTTTGTGTTAAAACTCGTTTTGTGCTTTCCAGGATCAGATTACTGACATGCTGTGGACTGTATGCTTAAAATGATACTTTTAAAAATGAGTTCATTATCACACGGTAGATATTACATTCGCTGTTGTGTAAACAGGTTTCAATGGAAACTTAACGCAGTATCCAATGCGGAATATGGAGCTGAAGTGTTCAATAGTTAACATGGCAATTATCTCCTTTGCAGTTTTCAGCTCTGCTGTTTGTACTGTCTGCAATATCATTAATCACTGACAATTGCACCCGCAGTATATTTCCTAATAGATCTATCTTGTCATAAAAATGTATAAAACATGCATATTTTGTAAGAAAAGAATCTGTTCTGTCCTAACTTAATTCTAAATGATGAATAATGGGAGAAAACGTCCAAATAATGAAAGTTATGCAAGTCATAATAATACAAGGAAGGAAAATCTGTCTTGGGGTGTGCCAGACTATTTCAGAAGTGAAAACAGTTCCTTCATATTATGCATCATTAATTCTGGGTCTATTTCTGAGTGCCCTTTTCTGAATGGTGTTCATCCAGCTTTTATTTTCAGAGTAACTCATCTGACAGAGGCTAGCTCAAGACAGGAGATTTATCATACACCAGGTTCAGAATGAGTTCAACACAAAATCAAGTCAGTTGCACATTACAGAATGGATTTCCATATTGAGATACAGCATGGGTTGGAAATTGTTGATGTGACAAGGTCTTCATGCACAGGCCTATACTCTTTTGGCAACACCTTCTGGGCAATAAACTTGTAGAATCATAGACTCCTTAGAGTGCAGGTAGAGGCCATTTGGCCCATTGGGTATGCACCATCCCTCCAAAGAACATATAACCTGGACACACTCACATAGCTCCATTAACCCACATGGGGTTTTTAATCCCATGGCTAACCCACCTAGCCTGCACATCCCTGGACACTATCAGCAATTTAGCATGGCCAATACACACTGACCTGCACACCTTTGGACTGTGGGAGGAAACCAGAGCACCCAGAGGAAACCCACACAGATACGGGGAGAATGTGCAGACTTCACACAGACAGTCACTCGAGGTTGGAATCCTGGCGTTCTGGTTCCTGGCACTGTGAGGCAGCACCACTAAGAACTGTGCCATCTCAAAATTCTACCATGGAGAAGAACAAGGGGAGCAAGATGCATGCAGGAATTCATGAAAGTCCCTGAGGCAGCGCCATCTGAACCCATGACCACTTCTATCTAGAAGGTCAAGGGCAGCAGTTACATGGGAATACCACCCCCCTGCAAGTTCCCCTCCAAGTCACTCACTATCCTGACTTGGAAATATATTGTGGTCCCTTTACTGTCACTGGGTCAAAACCTTCTATGTCTAATAGCACTATGGGGCGTAAATACAAGCCAAGGACAACAGTGATTCAAGATGGCAGCTCACCACCATCTTCTCATTCATAATCTGGAATGAGAAATAAATGCTGGCCCCTTCCAGTGACACTATCAGTCTGTAAAAAGTGTCTAATAAAATGAAAGGGTTTGACCTAAAATCAGGTACCATGATGTATGCCCATTCAGTGTAATACTGGTAGCTCTCCAATGTTGCACTGCCAGCCTAGTTTGGAAGGATTTCTGCGGGCAGTCATTTCTGCCCACATTCAGCAGTAATCTTCATCCACAAGAGGTGGATTGTGCCGAGGACAGCTCCCAACAGACCTGCAGGAAGTGAATCTGATCTATGGACATAAGATTGAGGAAGAATATGCTCTAGGTTTCTGAATGTTGTCTGGGAAATCTTGCTGGAGGAGGAGGAAATGAGGACAGGCATCTTGTATCTACTGGGGACCAGAAAGTGACAGACACATGAGGAAGCAAATCATCACAGCCAGGGGACCTTCCCTGAAGACCTGGATGGAGTTACACAACAATTTCAATGACTGCACATGAGGAGACAAGATTAGGAAATGCATCTTCAAAGGCTATTTCCACCAAGTGCCCCACTCACCTCAAACTCTGCTTAATTCACTGTACCCCTATCACTTGCTGTGGGTTACTGTTGGGAAGAATCATCTCTTTGCTCTCACTCGCAGAGATCTCAAGAGTTGTGTAAACAATAAGAAGCTCATTGCATATTTGCAAAAAATATTCTGGTTAGTTGAGTCCTTATTACAAGTACTGCTGTTCATCTTCCATGTTCCTCGACTGAATATTTCAGCCTGACCCTGAACCTCTGTGCAGCATTATCGCAGCAGGGGCACTTCCAGGTTATATCACAGTTAAACCCATGTTAAATCAAGCTCATCTCCCTACAAACTCTGTCAATCTGGATTCATTCCTAAGGTGCTTAGTGTGCGGGCTAAGACACACACACACAGAGTCTGCACACAGTGATGGCCTCTCAAACCGGGATGCATCACTCAGACACATTTCACCACACTCCCTGCCACACTCCCCCCAGTCATGCAGAGTCAGGTACCCCACAACCAAAGACACCAACAACCCACTCAAGAAGAAAAGGAGCATGTGCATATTGCACGCAGGTTCTGCTGCAGAGGATCAATTGAGGATTCGAATTCACAGAAGAACATCGATGTGTCTCCACAACTGAACTGTTGGTGTAAATAGCTGCCTGCCAGAAAGCTAGGGTTCAATATCTAGGAGCACGGAGGAAAGTAGCAATTACTTGGGATAAGGAGTTTGGTAACCAATTTTGTCCAGCCTGGATAAAGTGTCAAAAACAGTTTGAGGAAGTGGAGCCTGTTTGATTTCCAGCAAGTTTTAGAGCTAACATATGACATTTGTAAAATTGTTGCATCTATTGCCTACACCACAGAGAGCCTATAAGTCAAGTGAAATCATACACACACTTGTCACCAGCAAGAGAGAATTTTGCTCCTTCTCAAGTAGGTCCATCCACATATTAAATAAGAAAATTTTCTTGCGTACACTTGATGAATTCCTCCCCATCCAAGCACTTAACACTACCACAATCCCAGCCTATGTTCACCAAGTTAAAATCCCCTATCATTACCTCTCAATAGGGTGGCTTGATAATACCCCTGCTTCACAGTGCAAGGGATGCGGGTTCAATTCTACCCTACAGAAACTATTGTGAGCTTCCATACATTCTTCTAGTGTCCTTTTAATGGTGTTGGATAAATACCTCAATCCAAGACTGTCACTACTTACCCAGTTAGTTTACAAAGTTCAATAGATGTTCCAAAGCCCCATTATTCAAATTTTAAACCATAAATTTATCACAATAACAAGATATATTTCTGAATTGCAAAATCATTACTGCCTCCATTTACTAAATTAATGTTCAGCGTTAATGATATGAAGAAGAGACAATTTTTCGTTGCAATGTTTTCTTAGCCTGTAATATTTCTCCATCATCTAGCATAATTTGAGCAGCATAACACTGTGTCCATTCATTAACAACACATTAGTGTCCTTCCCTCTAAATGCTATTGTCTCGATTACCAAGAAGCCAATTATAATTCAAGTGAGCCAACATTAATATCTAGAGTTTAGCTGAAAGGGAAATATATTCAAATATGATATGACTCGTGAGAAGTTGTAATTTTATTAATGATGCAATTGTTTCCAAACTGCCATTATTCAATTCTGTGAATTTCATCTAGAAAATGATGGAACAGAATTTAAGTTTGGATTGACAATGAAATTTTCTTCCTCCATGAACAAATACTTTCGACTTTCTCTATATTCTCATTGGCTGAAGAATGAAAGATTCAAAGGAGAATTAAAAATGTGTGATTTGTTTTCCTTAGGTAATCTCTGTCTCTGTCTGATAAACAGGGTGAAAGTAGATACTGCAGTTGCTGGAGATTAGAGTCAACATTAGAGTGGTGATGGAAAAGCACAGCAGGTCAGGCAGCATCCGGGGAGCAGGAAAATTGACGTTTCGGCTTTTGCCTGAAACATCGATTTTCCTGCTCCTCGGCTGCTACCTGACTTGCTGTGCTTTTCCAGTACCATTCTGTCTGATAAACAGGCCAGTGGCTACAAATTTGTCACTGGCATTTTTATTTTGGTGATTCACAGGATTCATAGCTTACAGGATTCACAGCATACACCCCCCTATCTGTTTGTATTATTCCTGTACTGTTGCTGGAACTGTTGGCTGCCTGAATGCTCAGCAGGAGGCCTTGTCGTGTGAGACAAACCAGGGCAGGACTTACAGAGTTAATGGTAGAGCCATGGGAGTGTTGTCAGATAGAGAGACCTAGGGGTTTCAGGTACATAGTTCTTTGAAAATGGCATCACAGGTAGACAGGGTGGTGAAGAAGGCATTTGCTTTCAGCAGTCAGAGCATTGAGTATAAGACTTGAGACATCATGTGCAGCTGCACAAGACTTTGGGGAGGCCACTTTTGGGGTACTGTGTACAATTCTGGTCACCCTGCTACAGGAAGTAGAACGTTACTAAAGTAGAACAGGTGCAGAAAAAGTTTACAAGGATGTTACCCCGAGACAGGAAGTTTCAGTTATAAGGAGAGGCTGGAATAGGATGGGATTTCTTTCGCTGGAGCATTGGAGGCTGCAGGGTGACCTAACAGGGTGGACTGAACCTTGAGAGGCTTTGATAAGGTGAATAGCCAAGGTCTTTTTGTCAGGGTCGGGGAGTTCTAAACTAGAGGGCACGGGTTTAGGTGAGAGAGAAAAGATTTATCAGGGATCTGAGGGGGGATCCTTTTCACACAGAGGGTGATGCATTTGTGGAACGAGCTGCCAGAAATGCTAGAGGCAGGTACATTGGCAACATTTGGACAGGTACATGAATAGAAAAGGTGGAGAGGGATATGGACCAAGTGCAGGCAAATGGGACTGGTTCAGTCTAAGAACCCTGGTCAGCATCAACGAGTAGGGCTGAAGGGTCTGCTTCTGTGCCGTATCACTCTGTGACTCTGATCCTTTATCTGAGGTGACCCAGTGTAGCTCCTCAGAGGGACATTGCGCTGGATGGTATAAGGTTGCTGTTGAATGCTCTTGCTGCAATTCTGAAGAAGAGAAGTGGAAGATTCGGGCAGAGAGAGGGTATCCCAGATTGACGGATGTGGTCATTGAGGTGGATGAAACTATTCACCAGGAGGGTTTGCAGGATTGGAAGGATTGGAAGCAACTGACCAGGGAGGTCATTTCTCAGAGTTTAAGCCAAGACCAACACACACACACACAAAAAGGGTCTGGTCCAGGTCAATGAGTGAATCTTTGTATCACAACTCCCTCCCAGTGTTCCATTAAATACTTACCCTTTTCAAGCACCACTGCCGATCCCTCACCGAACACCCTCATACAGTGCCCAGCACTGTCAATCTCCTCCTGCACAAGTCCTGATATTCAGCTGTGAGACACAACAGCCAAGGCAAGCAACATGATCACTGACAGCCTACTCCTTTCCTGGACTGCACAGTGACCGGAGAGGACAGGGCAGAACTAGTGCTGGTTATGGACATCATACCTTCTGAGCCTGACATTGCTATTCATTCTGAGTGTTGTGGTGCCAACCATGAAACAGAGCCCATGGCATTCCATGGCAGTGAGAACTTGGAGGATAATTAGGGGCAACAAAATGGCACAGTGGTTAGTACTGCTGCCTCATAGCATCAGGGACCTGGGTTCAATTCCACCCTCAGGTGACTGTCTGTGTGGAGTTTGCACATTCTCCTCGTGTCTGCATGAATTTCCTGCCCCACTGCATGGGTTTCCTCCGACAGTCCCAAAATGTGGAGGTTAGGTAGATTGGTCATGCGGAAATTGTTCATTGAATCCAGGGATATGCAGGTTAGGTGGATTAGTCATAAGAAATGTGGGGATAGGCTGGGGGACTGGGTCTGGGTGGGATGCCTTTGGAGGGTCAGTGGGGACTCAGTGGGCCAAATGACCTCTTTCCACACTGTGGCATGCTACCATAATACATTCCTGCTTTATGCACCCATATCAGCTCTTGTGCAGCTAATGGCATGATGAGCAAGCTGTCGATATGAGACCATTGACGTCTTGTGCCTACACCCATTTCTCCTAAAAATAATGACTTCTTCTGAGTTCCTGTTTTCAGATCCCCTAACACCTGCCCAGTCACAACACACACAGGACAGCGAAAGAGTGAAAGCACAGCATTTATAATAGAGGTTTGTCACTTGATCTCATACCAGCAACATACTGCCATTACAGTATGTTGTCAATTTGGTCTTCAGAATATGGTGAGTCACCAGCAATAAGTGAAGGCTGTCAGACCAGGGTGTTTGCGTTTACCCCCTCTCCACACAGTGAGGTGGCAAGCGAGATCTGCCTCAGAGCTCTCAGGTGAGGCCCTCGACAGGGCGCTGTCGAAGAGGACCCAGCGATGTACCTCCATGGGCAAGGGCATGGGATACCTGACTCCAACTTGGCACAGGGCTGACTCTGCACCATCTCTCAGTTGTGCTGCACACCCAGAGGCAGTGCCAATGCATTGCTCATTCCTGTTGCGGCCTTTGCCTGGGCAGGTGACCAAGTCCTGTGCCCAACCTGTGACAATGCAGTAATGCTTCCTGTAAAGCCTAAGAAAGCAACAGCACACCTCCCAAACCACTTATGAACACACATTGTCTGCAGCAGCAGCTGTTCTGCAATATTTTATTTGAAAGTTTAGTGTCTGGCTCTTTAAATAACACACATAAAGGGGCCTTTCTCACAGCTGTATTTTCTTTAGTGAGTGATAGATCCCCTGAATAGACCTACATAAAATAGGTTTACAAACACAGCATCAGATCAGTCCATGGGTGTTTGTTGTAATCAAAGCACCAGTTCAGAGGTTTCTAGGGGACACAGGAGAGATTGGAATGTGAGTTACTCTGGACCTGGGCCAGCAGACTGACTAGGCCAAGTCTAACCTGGCTGGACAGGGGATACAGCCCCATTCAGAGGAACACTCTCTCCAGTTGTGCAACGCAATGTCAATCTCTCACGGTGAGAGTTCTTCCACAGGAGTACCGGCATGACCCTCTTGTGATCTCAGTCAGATGCTACTGAGTTCACTTCAACCTGAATAGTACAAATGGTCTTCATCATGTCAAGGTATGTAAAAAATATATAGACTTCCCAAGACAATGCATTCTCAATGAGGTCACAATTACATTCCATCTGAGATCGAAGATGCTTACCCTCCCAAGTTTTTTGTTCAAAGTGTCAACGTCTCTCGTCTTTCTCCAGTTACAAAGCAACAGCATGGGTTCCGGCCACTCCCTGTCATTGGAGACTTCTCTGAACATCATAAATGTGTTGCACTGGTCATGAGGACAAGCTAATAAAGTACATTTTTGGTCCTATTCATTAATGGGATGAGGGTGACACTGGCTAGGCAGCATTTACTGCTCGTCCCTAATTACCCAGAGGGCAGTCAAAAGTCAACCACATTGCTGTGGGTCTGGAGTCACATGGAGGCCAGACCAGGTAAGAATGGTAGTTTCCTTCCCTAAAGGACATTAGTGAACTACATGGGTTCCATCCACCAACCACGATTGACAGTGAATTCATGGTACCATTAGACTCTTAATTATATATTTTTAATTAAAGCCAAATTCCACCATCTGCTGTGGCAGGATTTGAACATTGGTCTCCAGAACATTACTTGAGTCTCTGGATTAATAGTCCAGTGATAATGCCACTCGGCCATCACCTTCTCTCAGCATTCAAGGAACATTTTGAATTTTTCAAATCAATTATCACGTTTGCCTTTTTACATCTTTAGTGAATACTTTTCACCTTTCTCAGCTTTCAAAGCAGCTTGACTATCGAGAGGATTTACACACACAGCTCACAGCCAACCTGCAAATTCTTCAGACAGCCAACACAATTGCCAAACGATCAATCAATTAATTAAGATCAAATAAATAAATAAACCTGAGCTCTGACCATTGGGTTTGAGCTCTGCAGACCCCAGGAATGACACAAAGGAATCAATGCTGACATGTGTGACTCCTGGCACACAAAAGAGTAACTCTTGGCAGAATAATCCAAGCTACAAGTCAAGATTCCATTCAGCATTCCAACAGCTCAAGGCTGACACCTAAGGGCAAATCTGAAAGGTGAAGGACTGGTGGCTGGTACCATTGTTGAGGCTACATTTGGAGTACGACATACAGTTGCAGTCACTCTGCCTTAGGAAAGCTGTCACTGGAAAGGATTGACAAAGATGTTCCCGAGACTGGAAGGCTTGACTTATAAGGAGAGGCTAGGGTTTCTTTTACCTGGAGTGTGGGAGACTGGGGGGCGGGGCGGGAAATGACCTGATGGATGTTTATAAAATCATGAGGTAGACGGATAGGGTGAAGAGCCAAGGTCTTTTGCTCAGGATAGGGGAGTCCAAAACCAGAGGGCATAGGTTTAAGGTGAGAGTGGAGTGATTTAAAACAGACCTAAAGGGCAAGTGTTCCACGCAGAGGGTGATGTATGTATGGAACGAGCTGCCAGAAGAAGTGGTAGAGGTGGGTACAATTACAAAACGTAAATGATATGAGTGGGTTAGAAGGAAATGGGCCAAATGGAGGAAAATGCAACTGGTTCAGTTTAGAAAACCTAGTTGGCATGGCCGATTGTACTGAAAGGCCTGTTTCCGTGCTGGAAGGGTGACGAGTGATTGAGCAGTACACTAACTGCCACAACGTGTGCAGCTTTGGTATAAGCATCAGGACTATCTGTAGACCAAGATCAAATTGACAAAATCCCCTTCCTCATAACATGGTGTTTCTCTTCTTAAGGATGGGAATCTATTGAAAATATTTGGAGCAAACTCCTCTACTATGAATCTGCAGTGGTAGCTGAAACTGTCCGGGTCATCCGTCCAGTGTTGTGGTTATGATCGCTGCCCTGTTAACTAGTCTAGCAAGCCACTCTGTTGAATGAAAAGGAAAAAAATGAATGGAATACCTTGTATCGACCAAGGCACTGGAAGTGGCAATGCCAAAACCTGCCTTGTCGACATTGCAAAGTCCTCCTTACTAATATAGAGTCACAGAGTCATAAAGAGTACAGAACAGAAACAGACCCTTCGGTCCAACCCGTCCATGTCGACCAGATATCCCAACCCAATCTAGTCCCACCTGCCAGCACCCAGCCCATATCCCTCCAAACCCTTCCTATTCACATACCCATTCAGATGCCTTTTAAATGTTAAGTTGTACCAGCCTCCACCACTTCCCCTGGCAGCTCATTCCACACACGCACCATCCTCTGCGTGAAAGGGTTGCTTCGAAGGTCTCTTTTACATCTTTCCCCTCTCACCCTAAACCTATACCCTCTAGTTCTGGACTCCCCGACCCCAGGGAAAAGACTTTGTCTCTTT